>NW_028296326.1:0-69545 GCF_964197995.2 Scardinius erythrophthalmus
GTCATAAAACCAACTTATCTGATCGTGGTCATGGTAACTAATACCTTCTTGCCCTGTTTGGGGGGATGGGGCCACAGATCCCAGAGTGAGTTTTAAATATCATTTTTTAAACTATATCAAATACTTGTGTCTGACTTGTCTCAGTCGTTACAGGACAGAGGACAGACAATCAACACACACACACACACACACACACACACACACACCTTCAGATTCAGTCTTTCAGCTGAAGGATGTATGACAGAAGACACGTTAAATACAGCTCTCCCTAACAGCAACTGCATTTCATCTAATGCACAGGTTGCAGTCCTAAAATGCTGGAAAAGAGAGAGTTTTCTGTCGCAATATCGAGTTCTTCTAAGCTATCTGGGACGCTGAGATGATGAAACTGATCAGGAAGTTTATTAATAAAGCAATCTTTAGTGGCAGAAATGATAGGTATAACATATTTGTAACAGAGTCGGCTTTGCAGCCTTGGCTAAATTAAGTTTACACAAGACTATAATGATCTGAGATGTCATCGCTCTGCTGCAGAATTTCAACGGCATCAACATCTATTTTATAATATATAAAAATATTAGATAATATTAGATCTAGAGTATGATTACGACAATGAGTAGGTCCTGACACATGTTGTCTAACTCCAATAGAGTTAGGAATGTCTTTAAATGCCAATCCCAATGCATCTTTTTCGTTATCTACATGTATATTAAAATCACCAACAAGGACTTTATCTGCTACCAGTACTAACTCTGATAGAAAGTCAGCAAATTCTTTGATAAAGTCTGTATGGTGCCCTGGTGGCCTGTATACAGCAGCCAGCACAAATCTAAAACGTGATTTATCATTTACACTATTTATTGCTATATTAAGCACCAACACTTCAAAAGAATTATATTTGAAACTAGACTTCTTAGTAATTCTAAAAATATTACTATAAATTACAGCAACACCTCCCCCTTTGTGTTTCAGACGAGACTCATGTTTATAACAGTAATCTTGCGGGGTGGACTCATTTAAATTAATGTAATCGTTTGGTTTTAGCCAGGTTTCTGTCAAACACAGCACATCTAGATTATAGTCTGTAATCATATCATTAACAATAAGTTCTTTTGAAGTAAAGGATCTAATATTCAGCAACCCAAGTTTATCATTTGCTCATTTGTATTATATCAGTTTTTAGCCGGACAAAATTGCGCTTGTTAACTCATGATTTCTGTTCTGTGCGTCTGTGCGCACCAATCTTGCACTTCTATCTACTCCTCAACCAGACCACCTAGAGCAGGGGTTCCCAAACTTTTCCATGCCAAGGCCCCCCAAATACCACTAGGTTCTGGCCAAGGCCCCCCTTTTGCAGGATGTGTTACTGAACCCATCGACAATACTACGGTACGTGTAGAAATAAATAAATAAAACATCTAGGTGAACATCAGATTATGTGATGGTGTTTGATACCAGATTGATTATAGAGATGCACCGATTACAATTTTCAAAGCAGATTCCGATTTTTCATTGAGTTTGACCTGCCGATACAGATTTTAGCCGATTCTGATTTCATTTTTTTCTAACCACTTTACAGCACACACAAATAATATATATATATATATATATATATATATATATATATATATATATATATATATATATATATATATATATATATATATATATATATAACACCACTTTTACCCAAACTGATTAATAAAAACAAGTTTAAATGGATACATTTTCTATAAATATTTTTGTCTTCATTTTCTTTTCTGACATAGCCTACTCCAGTTCTTGTTCAAACACACTACATGCAAATTCTGTGCATTTTAGGTACTTTTTGTGTGAAATCATATTTATTTTGTCCATCAAAAGTGTGCTTTCACTTTAATTGAGCGTGAGCAGCGCAGCAAAAATAGACTCGGCGCCGAAACCCTCCGCTTCACTTCTGCTCATGCGAGTCGACGCTCCTGCTTGACGCTCACGCGCTGCTCCTGCTCGCGGTGTGAATGCACTCACTGAACATGCACGGCGAAAAAAAAATTGCGCTGCTCACGCGCCGCTTGCGGTCTGAAACGGCCGTAATTCACAAGGTTTCCTACATGTGCGTTCTGTGTGCATGTGTGATGCTGATGTTGCGCAATGTTATTCATGCGGCGCCCGAGTGCATTTGAATCGCATATGTCAGACTGAAAATCACGTGAAAATCGGCCAATTCTTGTCACTAGCCGATCAATCAGTTCATCTCTTAAAAGTATAATGTTCAGATAGGCTATGCAACAAATTATTATAATGTTATTTCATAACAATACTCATATTAGCAAATATTTAATATTTTATATAAATATATATTTTTTTTACTTTTTCCCCGCTTTTTTTTCCAACTTCCTGCGGCCCTCCTGGCGCCCCCTGGCGGCCCCCACTTTGAAAACCCCTGACCTAGAGACTTCGGGTTTTCGGCATTATGTTAAGGAAGGTCTAATCTCGGGAACGCACAAAAAAAATCCAGGAAAAGATTTACTATCTCTTAGTGTTGTGATCCCATGAGGTGAGAAAATTGCGCTAAAACACTCACCGAGTTTTTATTACTTGTTTATTTGTTGAACATCAATAACATTTTTACCCTTACCCGCTGTTTGAACTCTTGCCCTCAGGGAGACATTACAGATGTCAAAAGACAAGGACTAGACTAGTAGATTTAGGAATAGCTTCATTCCCAAAGCAATAACAGTCCTAAATGAAGCTAAACTTTTTTTTTTTACTTTATTGATGCAGTTTGCACAGTTACTCAGCAATTTATCATATTAGAATATTTATTAGCCACTTAGTAGGAGAGTGGGTAAATTGTTTTTTATTTATGTTTTGTGTTATGGTTAGGGTGTGCTTGCAGGAAAGATGAGAGAGAGTTTGGTATGAATGATGAGTGAGATGTACTCGATGTATGTGTGTGGGTGTGTGTGGGTGTATGTTTGCAATGAATATGTTGTGAAATGAGTTTGTATATACTGTATAGGCCCTATGTGTTATAATGATGCACTTTACTAGAGTGGCTCTATAATCTTGTTATATTCAAATGCAATGACAATAAAGGCATTCATTCATTCATTCATTCAGTATTATACGTTTCTGTGTGTATAAAACGTAAGTAAATGTACACATATATTTTCATGAGATCACGTTGGTCTAACAGAAATATGTCTTCCCAATCGAGAATTGACCTCTTCTTGATCTCTTCCTCAGCTCTTCAATTTATAAAAGATGTTTCACATTCTTTTGTTCCCCTTTCAGACCATTATCAAATAAGCCTAAAATTGTGTAGCAACACTGATAAAACTTCAAGTTTGCGTGGTTATTGGAAATGTAATAATTCTCTCCTAAAAGATGCAGCCTTTAATAATGGTATTAAGAACTTGTTTTCTGGTATATTCTCTGAAAATTCTAGAGACGGTTATAAAGCAAAATGGGAATTTTTTAAATATAAGGCTAGGCAGATCGCCATCAGAAGTAGTAAAGAGTTCAAATCCTCTATAAAAAAAAAAAATATATATATATATATATATATATATATATATATATATATATATATATATATATATATATATTTGAACTCCTAAATAAAATAAACACTTTATTGCAAAAAACATTAACTCGGGAGGAAGAATTGCTTTTAAGAGAATTAAATTTACAAATGAATCAAGCTTATTTGGATTTAGCTAGAGGGGTCTTTATTAGGTCAAAAGCCAAATGGCTAGAAGAAGGAAAGACTAACTCCAGTTACTTTTTTTGCGTTAGAGAACAGGAATTGCAGGAGAAATTCATTAACAGCACTAAATATTAATGGTGTCAGGTGCACTGATCCTAACTTAATTTCTAAGTTTATCACAAACTTTTATAACAAACTTTATACTTCCAAATTTAATTGAAATAATTGTGAGACTTTTGTCAAAAACAATTGAAAACTATATTCCAACTATTGATAATGATTTTAAAGATTTGTGAATCAACTTTGACAATTGGGGAAGTTAAATCTGCTCTTTTCTCTATGAAGAGAGGGAAATCCCCTGGTGTTGATGGTTTTTCCGTTGAATTTTACGTCCATATTTGGGACTTAATAAAATCCCCATTGCTTTGCATGTATAAAGAATGTATTGCTCAGAAGGAAATGACTACATCAATGAAACAGGGTATAATTTCCCTTATTCCAAAACCTGAAAAAGATCCTCTCTTAATTGATAATTGGCGACCTCTTAACGGTTGATTACAAGATCTTGGCCCTAGTATATGCTAATAGGTTGAAATTTAAGCTTGATCAAATTATTGCGGAGACGCAGTCAGGTTTTGTCAAAGGTAGGCATATTAGCAATAATATAAGACTTATTTTAGATTTATTGGATTATGCTGATTTTGGACACTCTTAAGCCATTATTCTTTTCTTAGACTTTTATAAGGCCTTCGATACCATTGAGCATGAATTTATTCTGCAATCTCTCAAACAGTTTGGTTTTGGGGATTCTTTTGTTAATGTAATTGAAATGTTTTATAAAGAAATTAGTAGTTCCGTCATAGTCAATCTGCACACCTCCAAAAGATTTGTTGTAAAGTGTGGTGTCAGACAGGCTTGCCCAATTGCACCTTTTTTATTTATTTTGGTTACTGAGCAATTATCACTGAGTATTATGCACAATCAGAACTTGAAAGGTATCTCCATTTTGACAGGAAAATCAAAATCTCGCAGCTGGCTGATGACACCACTCTTTTTTTATATGATAAACGTAAATTCTCCAGTGCCATTCAGATAGTTACACATTTTTTGTGTGGGTTAAAGTTAAATATGTCTAAATGTCTAAATGCAATGACATGTTAATTGAGGATATTCCGGTCAAAGACACAATAAAGTATTTGGTATTCATGTAACAAAAAATTTAGTAGCCAGACAACATACAACATACAAATAAACAACTAAATACTTGAAATCGTTTAAGTTGTGGGCCCTGAATCTATAATCTATGGAAATGTAACGTTTTAAATGGAATTATGGAAATAAACTTTTCCATGATATTCTAATTTTTTGGAAAGGGTCTGTATATGTATAATAAACTCCCGGTGTTACATCCACAATTTCTCACCACATAAAACTCTTTTGTGGAATAATATGATGTAAGAATTGATAAATTAGGGAATTCCAGACAGTCTGTTTTGGGGGTGGCCAGGCCCTGAGAGGACAAAAGGACCTCTCTGGAGATTATCATTTGAACTGGCCCTCGTGCACCATCGAGACGAAAGTCTCACCTCTGAGTCATCTTAATCTACATCTCCTTCCCTCTCCCTCACCCCCTCTCTCTCAGGCTCAGACGATCACCTGATTTCACCCAAGAAAATGTATAGTTTAATGTGAATGATTATCACAGAGTATTTTCATGTTTGGTATCATTTAAAATGTCACAGTGCGACTGGTACAAATGTCCTATTTCCAGAATAAGTGAAACACAAGGTAATAAGGTTTTTGAAGGTTTATGGATAACTAGCATACAAGGAGGGGTTGGTCTCTCAAGCAAATGGTCGCGCACCCCCAAGAGGTGTTACAGTGTACCTCCGAATGCAAATTTCTATTGTTAGCACATGGTTCCAGGTGAAAAGGTTTGTCTATTTAAGGAAGTGCAGCAGGGAGATCGGGGACCTTTTCTGTACTTCAGATCGGCCTGTGAGCAGGGGTGCAAACACATGTATGGTCAAAAAAGAGAGAGGTAATCGAAGCCCTCGTCCCGCGGCAAATATCCAAATACTACATTGCCACCATCCCCAACCCACCCCTATAGGCACATAGAGTCAAATGAAATTTAGAAAAACTATCTTGCACTTCTTCTTCTTGCTTTACTGCTACTTCCTGAAAACAATTTCACCTGATGATTTGAATAGCTCTTTTTGTAAAGAATTAATAATTCTAGGATGATTGGGGTAATTGTGTAGGGTAGGCCTAGTGCATCTGCATAGAAACTAATAAACAAAATACAAGCATATATAAATACAATAAAACACAAATACACGAGAAATAAAGCAGTGCTTTATGTTTTTCAGGTAAATTAACTGTATTAAGTATTAATACAGTTTATCTTTTGACAAAACGTGATTTTTCTCTTTCTCTTTTGTTGTTTGATTAACTTTGGTGACACAAACAGCTGCAGGTATATTGGGTGCTGTCCCTTTAAGACGAATGCACGTATCTAATATGACACGCATCCGTTTTATTCTGACTGCGTTTACGGGGAAACTCGAGACGGACACTGGCTTATTTTTTTCGTGCACATGTCTGTTCAAACACAAATAGATAAGAAAGAAAAGGGAATTCGGTGTTCACGAACTTCACGTGCTGTCTGCGACTACGTGGCTCTGTGCGCCGACAGACCATCTAAATTTGGATGTTAAACATAACATATATAGCCTGATACAGCAAAGACAACATCGGCAATATTGACGGCAAAATAGGCTACAGAATATTTCGTTCTGTAGGCCTATTGACAGGGGCAATATTTGAAAATCGATAATTAGGCCTATTTTTTAAATTACAATTATATATGCATTTGTCAAAACCGAGAGACTTTCAAGCATCAAAATGTAATTTATTAATATGTATTTGCGCCTTCTATTTTGTCTGAAAACTTCCAACACTCTTGCGTGTCGCGTGAAAAATAGGCGTCGGTTGCGGTTCTATTTCTAGCACGCGGTTTCGGCGCGGCTCGAGAAGTGTGTGTGTCACGCAGGCATTGTGCTCTAACACAAGCTCTGACCAGTTAACATGAGAGCCGACATAAAAACGGACACTCCACGCCACGCAGAGAGAAATGTGATGCAGTGGCAGATCCAGAGTGAGACAGAAACACTAGTGGTTCACGCTTGCGCACATACTGCTGGTTTGGCACGCAGTGTTCTGAATGATTCGCTTATTTCCTAATTACTTGTTGGTGGACGCAATCCAATTACTGTTGGTTAAATTATAATCAGACCCTCTCAACCCCCCCCCCCCCTTAAAAAAAATCTTCGGATCTGCACGATTCACACAAGTCACCCAAACTGACGTGAAAAAAGCGGGAGGCGCCGAAAAGCGCGCTGTTTGCACCCCTGTGTGAGGCTGGGAGTGAGATCTCTCAGCCTCACGTATTTCTTAAAGTTGGGTTTGCATCTTCTCTCTATTCCAGAGCATTTGATGTTTTGTATCGATTATCTTTGAATTGATTATGAAATTGGCATGATACATTTACCTGACATAATAAATTGTTACATTTGATTGTTCTAACTGACTTTGACATTATTTTCATTGAAGAGTTAAATGGAATAGTCAAACATTCGCTCACTTTTAGTGAGGCACAGATATTATTAAAACCTTTCATTTATGGAGTCAGATGAAATAAACGAGTAAATATATGATTAATATATTACAAATTTAACCAATAAATACTTTGCATGAGTGAGGACAGAACACGTGAGACCTTCACCGTATTGGCGAACCGGCAGATTGGACCAATTTCACGGGCCTTACAAAAATGGTGACCTCGGCGACGTGATCTCGCAACACAGACGAGAAACGTCCTTTCCAGCAAGTATTGGGATTTTAAAATCAACAAGAGGTTTGAACAACTTCTCTTTCTTCCGTGGTTGTGGTAAGTCAATTTTCTTTGCACTTTGCATCAGGTGTTGAAGAAATGTTTGATGCGGCAGCCAGATGAAGAATGATTTGATTTTAAAGATCTCCTTGTTTTGCCTAAGCAACAAGAAACAAAATCTAAAGTGAGAATAACATCTACCAAATAATTAGTAACTCGATGAAGAGCTGAAAATGTAAAGCCTAAAAGTTTTAAAATCAGCCGCATGTTTTCCGCCCATTGTTGTATTGGTTTTGTTTAAACACTAGCAGCACGTGATAAGAACGAGCAAACAACAGAAAGAGAAATTTAAGTTTGTAAACGATCGGAAAACTGATGATATGATTTACAGGCTAAAAAACTCAAATATCAAGGCTAATGCTAAATGCTAAAGCCATGCTGCGCTCAAGGCTAATGCTAAAGCCATGCTGCGCTCAAGGCTACGCTAAATGCTAAAGCCATGCTGCATTCAAGGCTAATGCTAAATGCTAAAACTTTAACATTGATGGAATTAAATTAAGATATTCAATTTAATTTTGCTTATTTCAGTTCCTCTGAAAAGTAAACCTCTAAAGTATTTGATATGCTATCTAATCAAAAATTCACGAAAATTTGAAAATTTTGCTTGGTTATCACTGTTAGGTGGTTGGGGATATGGCGAGACTGTAAAAACGATGGCAGAGTAATCTCTAAAATATATCCAACACAACTGACAGGAGCTGTTAGATGTGGCGAGTCTGTAAAAACGATGGCAGAATAAACTCTAAAACATTGTAACACGCTGGGGTAACACAAGTATAAAAAGGCGCCGTTATAACTAGCTATGATCGCGCGCATCCTGATTTTGACCGTCAAGCTGTTCAAATATTTGAGGATACTATTCTGAGCGATGAATAATTCTGTTAATTTTCAAATTTGTTTGTGCTACAACATGCACATAGGCTAATTTAAAGTTTATTCTTGAGACACAGGATTGCTTAACTGTAAGTGTATTTGAAACACTTAAGCAAAGGTGATATAGATGTTGTATTCTATTGCTTTGCTGTGAGTGTATTTTGAAAACCTAAGTAAAGGTGATATAGATGTTGTATTCTAGGCCATGTATCCTGAGTAAACTGAATTAAACACGTGTCTATGCTGAATTTGGTGGCTATAGTGTGACTCACAATGAATTTGAACGATCAGAAAACATGTAATTGGATAAACAAAAAGACAAGTCGATGCATTTGTTTATGAAAAGCAAGGTTGAGAAAAACAGGATGATGTGATGCATATTCTGTTTGGATTTTCAAATTTGTAGTTGTGCTTGACACATTGTGCTAGAACACACTTTATAGTTGTTTGTGCTACGAAAATGTGCACATAGGCTAGTTGAGTTTATTCTTTAAAAACACAAGATTGCTTTACTGTAAGTGTTGTAGAAAACACTTAGGTAAAAGGTTGTAGATGCCATGCATGCTAGGCCACGTGTCTTGTGTAAACTGGATTAAATATCAAGTGTGTTTGTTGAATTTGTTTGTCTCCTAACAGGAGCATAGGATTGCCATGTGGCTACAATGTAAATCATAAGACAAACAAATCGGAAAATCAGAAACGAATGCATCTCATTAATCCTGAAACAAAAACCTTTTTATATTTAAGGCATCGGAGAACTAAATATTGTTATGTTTGAATGTATTCTGAATTACTCTGAGATTTGTTTTTTCCAAAATAGGTTAACGGATTCGTATATTTCCACAAGATTGCGTCAGAGATTAGCGACGGCTAATAACTGATATCAGGGAGTGTACTGGCGACTTGGGTGGGAGGATGTGTTCCGATGTCTTCTGTTCTAATTTAATGTTACTTTAGATAAATGAACAGGCTTGATTAATCCAGAGCCAAAACCTACTAAAGTAAAACGATTGAATTAAGTTCCTGAAGGGCATCCAAGGGGGCTATTAAAAATCTCTTTGATTGTTGCGCGTGTACGGCAAAATCCTAGAGAATTAGCCAACTGCCTCAGCTCCTGATCTTCGGGACTGACCACTTGTGTCGTGCATCCTTGGGAAGGACTGCAAAGCGATATAGTTTTCCTTATCTATAAACGGAAAAATATAAAGTAAGAGTAAATAGAATAACCAAACGTTAAAATGGCCATTTAAAAAGACTAATGAGAAGAAAAGGTATTTGAAACCTAGCAAAGAAAAAAGAGAAACAGCAAATGTACATCTTATCAGCCCTGAGCCAGAAAAGCCTTTTTCATATTCAAATGTATTGACATGAGAACAAGTAGAGATTTGACCATGCGTTAAGTTGTTCCAGAGACTCTTCAGAGACTGAAAACAATAGAATTTGACTTGTATTGTTAAAGAATATAATTATATTATAACTTGAATTATAATAAACATTATATTACACTCACAGAGTAGGATAATAATTGGAGAAGTGTGACTTTCGACATTAAAACTGAATTTCTGAAACAGAATTTAATTTGTGTGCTACCCAGTGCCAAAAAGGGGCGGGGTATGCCTTTATTTTTCACCGTTAGAAAACACGGCTAGTATTGTGTGGCACAGGTAATAGCAAACCAAATTGTGCAACAACTAAAATTTAATTTAATCAGAGAAGTAAATTTACGAGGAGGGTGTGAAATGCTAAACAGCAGACAGAAGTACCACAGTTTTTTGCAGGTCAAAAAATATCTGCACAAATTAAAATGTGTGAATGCATTGCACATGCAGCGGACTGAAGGCTGAACTGAAAAAGCAGCTTCAGGTGTCACAACACACTAAGACAACAGCAACAATTCAGACGTGGTCAATGAAACTCGGTTTCATGTGACATCTGGAATTAAAATTGCAATTGACATGATAATGGAACAAGTAAAATAATTCCACACGTCTGAATTTAATGCTTTTGAAATATTGGAATTATCTGTCTGTGGTTCGCTCTCCTCTGTTTTCTGTCTCAGGTTTACTTCTGCAAATTCCTCGAAGGACGGACGCCAGGAGGGACAGGAGCCCACCTGGAGCAAATCCAGGACAGCGGAATTGTTAGAACATAACCTGAGACTCGGGAGATGGGTGAAAAGACACTTCAAGAGGCCATTCACATCTCACAATAGTACATGACTGCGTAAATATGGCCTCCCAGTTTAGAACTGGAACTAAATTTGCAAATGTCCTATTTCCAGAATAAGTAATACACAAGGTAATAAGGTTTTTGAAGGTTTATGGATAACTAGCATACAAGGAGGGGTTGGTCTCTCAAGCAAATGGTCGCGCACCCCCAAGAGGTGTTACAGTGTACCTCCGAATGCAAATTTCTATTGTTAGCACATGGTTCCAGGTGAAAAGGTTTGTCTATTTAAGGAAGTGCAGCAGGGAGATCGGGGCCCTTTTCTGTACTTCAGATCGGCCCGTGAGGCTGGGAGTGAGATCTCTCAGCCTCACGTGTTTCTTAAAGTTGGGTTTGCATCTTCTCTCTATTCCAGAGCATTTGATGTTTTGTATCGATTATCTTTAAATTGATTATGAAATTGGCCTGATACATTTACCTGACATAATAAATTGTTACATTTGATTATTCTAACTGACTTTGACATTATTTTCATTGAAGAGTTAAACGGAATAGTCAAACATTCGCTCACTTTTAGTGAGGCACAGATATTATTAAAACCTTTCATTTATGGAGTCAGATGAAATAAACGAGTAAATATATGATTAATATATTACAAATTTAACCAACCAATACTTTGCATGAGTGAGGACAGAACACGTGAGACCTTCCCCGTGTATTGGCGAACCGGCAGCTTGGACCAATTTCACGGGCCTTACAATGAATATAACTGTTAGAAACAAATCTCTCTTTTTTCCAAATTAGTTTAATAGAGAGATTTAATTTATATCCTTTTTTTATTTGACAACTCTGGTAACACCTTGTCTTATGAACGCTTCATGACTATCCATGAATTCCCTATTTATTTTAAAGAACACAATACTGTGCTTAAGGCTATTCCTACAGGTCTAGTGCAAGACCTGAATTAGTCTAGTGCAAGAGCCACATATTATACAACCAAAAAAATACGAAGGAGTCGGCTTTGTTATTGGATGGCATTAGCATTTATGATAAGAAATGTAATAATAAACTTATCCGCCAGGTTTTTCAAAAAAAGAGACCTAATTTGCCCTAGAGGCAGATCCCATTGGGCTGCCTTAATTGACTATATTGAATGGAGAAAAGCATGGTTGTTACCCCATAAATATTTATTCCCAATTAGACCAAAGAAGTCCACTTTAAAATACTACATAAGATGTAGGTTAATGTAATGCGTTAATGCAACGGTGTCCAAATATATTGTTATTTCTAGTACTTGTTCATTTTGTGGTGATGAAGATGAAACATTGATACACTTATTTTATTCTTATAAATTGTTTCAGAAAAGTTGGTCTAATGTATATTCTCATTTAAATACAACCCCCATTCATGCACACTCTTTTAATTTGAAAGATATTATTTGTTATTACACTGACTCCAGCACATCTAAAGAATATACTTTTAACAAATTTTTCATCCATAAATAGAAATTTATGGGCTCACTTCCTACTCTCTCACACTTTTTGGTTTAAGACTCACTGCTTAAATCTTTTAGTTTAACTAGCAATAAAAAATGTGATAGATTCCTGAAACTATATGAACAATTATTTTGTAATGGCTCTGATGTTCAGGTTTAACAATCTTTCTGTCATATATTGTTTTTTAATTGTTTTTGTTTTGTTGTTTTCAGATTATCTATCTCTTGTTAGTACCGGCATTGTTTCCCTGAAAATGTAGGGTACTTAATTTTTTATTTTGCTCCATATCCTTTGTCTTTTGTTCTACCTCTTCTATGTTCTCCTGAATGTATTTGTATATTTACATCTGTTTCTTGAATAAAAAATAAAATAAAAATTGTTAGTCTTTCTGCTTATTCCGAGGTTTAATGTAATTAACTGGATCCGGGCCGTATCCAGATCAGATGGAGGACCTGCACCTAGACACGACCACAACGTATCCCTGAAGTGTCAGCATTGTGTCAACTAGACTCTCATCGAAGACCTCATCGACACGACAGCCATTGGCACTGATCCTCAACAAATCCGTCTCCATCCTGGTGTGATGACTCTGATCTTAAACCAGATGGAACTGGATAATATTCTGATTGTTACTATATAACCTATTATAACCTATAATAAAACCTATAATGCTGCCTGAATCATAATCATACACTGTTCGCTCGTTGGCCAGAGAAGAACTGGCCCCCCATTGAGCCTGGGTTCTCCCAAGTTTTTTTTTTCTCCATTCTGCCACCAAGTTTTGGTTCCTTGGCACTGTCGCCTTTTTACATCTTTTTCCACTTTTGTTGCTTTGGCTTGGCTTGCTTAGTTGGGGACATTAAATTGAACATTTAATTTAATATTCAACAATAATATTGATCTGCCTGCATTGACACTATTATACAAGAACTGAACTGAGCTGGACGATGACATCAGTTACTCCAGAGCGGCTATATATATATAAATTAACTAAATTAATAACTTTTTTTAAAACAGAAATGAAACATCACTGAACTTACTTAAGCTGGACTGTGATGCTATTTTCTTCTGGAAACAAATTTTTTTGCATTATTTTCCTGTTATCTCCGTAAAGTTGTTTTGAAACAATCTGTATTTTTAAAAGCGCTATATACATAAATGTGACTTGACTTGATAATCTTATTATTTTTATTGAAATTAAAATCTTTCATTATCTAATCAAAATAATTGAATTTGAAAGATTTTACTTTTAATTAAAAAAAAAAATTGCAATAGATTTGCAAAAGGTGTTTTTATGCATGTTTGGCCTGGGTTTTTGTTGCATTTACACTGTTCTGGCCACTAGGGGTCCCCGTGGAGACACATGTCAGATTGTTTCGAAGCCTTGACACGCACATTTGCTTAAAACTGTTTCAGTGTTTCAGGAAGCCTCGATCTGCCCACCACTAGAGTTTACCAGGACACACAGACCACACACACACACACACACACAAACACACACACACACACACTTTGAACATAGTGGTTATAATAATCTAAGAAAAATCACTTATAATGTAAAAAGAATTCATTACATTTGGTTGTCTGTATCAGAAATTGCAAACAATGTAGAAACTATATCTATAGAATCTGTATCTATAAATCTATAGGTGTACCAAATTATTCACTGATTAACCATTAAGATCAGTTGGATTAAATAATAGACAAACAAGAAGAGATGCAAATCAAAAGTTTGATAGTAATGGCATTATGAACGGCAGCTACTGTGAATGAAACATTTAGATGAAACTGTTATACTGTGTAAATACTGTGTGGATGAGATGTGTGATGTATGCTGACTGGTGGGAGGATATTTTGTGGTGAATGGTGTTGTTGTTGGTGTAGATTGATATTGGGTGGGTGGATTATTATTTGTTGTTATTAGTGCTGATTATGTGTCTTGAAGGGCCCTATTTATAAGCCGGTATGGCTTCTGAGTAGTCCTTTTTTACAGGAACTTGTTGTTCTGTGAATAAACAATAAACTAAACCAAACAGTGTAGTGAAAAGGATACTTTGTGATTTTGAGGATTGTTCTAACATAATTGAAAACATGATGAAATGCTTGAAAAATGTGCACTTTTGATGATCTGTAGTGATATTAGCAGCACTAAGAGTTTTGAAAATGTAGACCTTGTGAAAATAGTACCAAAGTGAATAAAAATAAATAAATAAATAAATAATACTATTTGTGCAATAATTATGGTCCATTAATGACCGCTTAAAATAATATTTTTTTCTAATATTTGTATTATTTATATTACAATTAGTGTAGTTAATAACTTTATAACTAATAAATAACACATTTTTTAATGATACTCGTATAAACACACACAAGTGAATATTAATGAATGCAAGCAAATACAGAATTTAACTCAATCAAATTTTAAAAGAGTGCTAATAAAGGCAAAAGGCAACCCTGTTATTTGAGTTTTAACTAACTTTAACTTCTAACTCATCTAGCTCATATTAATGTACCTTACATTAGATATGATTCATCATTAAAAACTCTGTTTACCAGGTTTAATTTGTTCATTACATAAAACAAAACTCAATAGTCTTCACAAACCGTGTAAAATAACAGTCAAGCTTACGTTTCACTAGTGTAATGTACAACATCGGTCGGTTCATTTCGATTAATTTCTGAGTGATTTACTAAATGAACTGACTCGTTTAGTCGTTTGGATTTAGATTTCTTTTAAAAAAAATCAAATGATTGCACTCACAGTCTGAAAACCATCAGAATTTGGAGCAGAATGAACGGCTGTGTTCCTCTTCACATGTTTACGCCCTTCCCTCTTCTTCTTTTTGGTTTAAATGGCTGGTTGCATACTATTATAAAGTACATTACTGCCACCTCCTGGGAACTGAGCCAGAGACTCTATACTCTACTCTCTTTGTCCAAGATATTTCAAGATCCAAGCCACACTAGCGCTGCGTGTCCACCTCCTCTAGTGAAGCTCCGATCGTATTTTTTTATACAGATTTGTTATCTTTAGATAATCTATCAATAATGATACTTTTTCATAATCAGAATTTAAAATACTCTTCAGAGTTCTCATTTCTTCATTAATTCCTCACAAAAATGTATATTTTTCATTTGTATATTTTTAACACTGTATAATTAAATGCTTTTCTGTTTCTCTATTTCCACACCAATTACACAAACCTGTCAGGTGTTTTTATATTATCTGCATAGTATTATTTATAATATTATTATTAACCATTTCTGGCATTCTGAGTCTTGAAATTACACATTCTTCTTTCCTTTCGCCTCCTGAATTCCTTACTGTCTTTGGTTGTAAAGAGTATAGATGTCTACCTTTTATTTCATTATCCCATCTATTTTGCCACTCATAATGCATTCGTTTCTTGATTATTGTTTGTAATCTCTGATCTGCTGTAGTAGCTATACTTTATCTTCATCTCAGTATCTTTATTGCCCAAACTCTGTTTTGCCAAACAATCTGCTTGCTTTTCCTTCAACGACAATATGGGCTGGGACCCTCAAAAACTTTACTTTCATCATATCGCTACATCCTGTATTAAAGTTTTTTTTATTCGTTTTGATACTATTTTCACAAGTAAGGTGTACATTTTCAAAACTCAAGTGCTAATATCACAACAGATCGTCAAAAGTGCACTTTTTTCAAACATTTCATCATGTTTTCCAACATTTATGTAGATGAAACACTTATTTTGTGTTGTGAAAAGGATACTTTGTGATTTTGTGTATTGTACTTACACAAAATCACAAAGTATCCTTTTCACAACACAAAATAAGTGTTTCATCTACATAAATGTTTCATTCACAGTAACTGCCTTTCATAAAGCTCTTATTATCAAACTTTTGATTTGCATTTCTTCTTGTTCAGTTTAATACATTTGTCTATTATTTAATCCAACTGATCTTAATGGTTAATCAATGAATCATTTGGTACACCTATAGATTTCTATAGATATTGATTCAATACACAGTTTCTATAGAACTTGTTTGCAATTTCTGATATGGATAACCAAATGTAATGAAGTGATTTATAGATAATACAGGGTTTTTTTAATTCACTTTGGTACTATTATCGCAAGTATGTGGTAAAATGTACTCGGTTACCTAATGTAACAGGCTCAGGCCTGTGTACTACTACTACACTCCACCAGAGGCGATAGGGTGCTTTAATGGATGGTATATAACCAGATGGGTAGTAGAACAAGTCAGATTTGTTGGGCAGAGGAAGCATGGCTTACCTGTTGTGTTACCACAAACCACTTTAAGTCCTGATTGGGAAACTTTGGTTTCAAGCTCAATCAAAGTAAGATTTATTTATTCTACATATTTTTTGGGTGTGGTTTCTGTATTAGTTTGTAACCATTGCACATACTTTTCCTGTGTTCTTTACGATTGTTTGCTAACTGGATGCACTGCTAATGTCAAGTTTGTATCTTTTTGTTGTTGTTGTAGAAGGACTCTTTGTAGCCACTAACCTTTATAGTACTGTCGTTCATTCATTGGAGATCAAAAGAGGATTTCCGTTCACAAACTGTTTCATTACTTCACCTTGTGGATCGCTTGGATATTATGCACAAGGATTGTAACGAGACCACCATCTTCATCTTCATCTTCAACAGACTATATTGGGTATCCATGGACTATACCAGATAAGGCTTTCACGTAACTTTGGACTCATGCTATGTGGTTGCACTGACTCCAGATCCATACCCCATGCTGTTGAGCCTGTTTACGTGACTTTCAAATTGATCAGAAACTCAGATCCCTTGTTCCATCCATGTCCACTCCAGTTCATCACACTTCAGGACCTTCAGTACCCCATTCTGTTCCTAAACAAAGAGATCAAACTTATAGTATTCAGTATAGCCACTTGCCGATTTCTGAAAGCCAACTCACAATGCAACATAATCCGCCCGTGAAGCTTGACTTTCCTAATTTTAGTAATAGCCAGGAAGAAGATCCAGTTGTATTCATTGAAAGATGCGAGGAATATTTTGCTATTCGTCCTCTCAGTGAGTGTGAAATAATGGCTTCACTCACGGCTGTATTAAAAGGTACAGCAAAAGACTGGTGGCTTGCTGAGCGTAGAAATGTTCAAAATTGGAAGCAGTTTAAAGAAACGTTCTTGCTCTCATTCTTAAGTGAAGATTATGAGGAGGTTGCTGCAAGGAAACTACTTGAGAGAAAACAAGGGGTGAAGGAGAGCATCAGGGATTTTGCTTTCCAATATAGAGCCTTATGTTTGAGGTGGAAGAGTGAAATGCCTGAGAAAGAAGTTGTCCAAGCTATTCTACGAAATTGCAACCCACGTCTTGCAAGTTTGCTAAGGGGTACAGTTAAAGAGGTTGGAGAGTTGGTTAGAATAGGAACACAGATAGAAAGAGATTTCGATGAGTCAAAGAGATACTGGAGTCAGGTCAATGTGGAAGAACAAAAGAGGAAACCCCAATCCTCTCAAGATCTTCAACGCAAACCTCCGCACGCTAATACTAGAGTAGTCCAATCCCATAATACCGCTGTGCAATTTGATTTAAAGACAATCACCATTCCCATCCTACAAGACAGATACTTCAAAGTCATGGTTGATACTGGCAGCACCTTGTCACTTATCCAAAAATCCTTTTGGAAACTATTATTTAAAGAGGAACAATTCCAGTCGAGTAACGGACAGTCATTTCTGCTTGCCAATGGACAGCGTCAGACAGCCATTGGTAAGGTAGAATGGAGGTGTGAGATTCAAGGACAACCTGTGAAACTAACACTGTTTATCTTGAATGATGCAGACTTTACGGTACCGATCATCCTAGGTATGGATTTTCTGCTCACTTCAGGAATAAAGTTAGATTTTCAAAAAGTACAGTACAGTTTACCTTCAAAAGAGAATACTGAATGAAACACTTACCCATTTCTAACCAATGAAGGCCATTCAACAGTGAATTTTTATCTTGCTCTACCCACTCCTACGATATCTGATGAACTCTACATTCCATCCGCCAACTCCGACAACAAGCGGACACCAGTGAACGGTTTAAGGGACAGCTGGAGGATTTAATGTTAGAATGGCCATCAGTTTGCACACACGAGATTGGACAGTCAAGTCTGGTAAAACATTGTATCATCACTACCAATGAGGTTCCAGTACGAAAACGTGCCTACAAGGTTTCAATAGACAAACAAAGGTTCATCGACTCAGAAGTTAAGGACTTGTTAGCCAAAGAGATAATTCAGCCGTCTATTTCTCCTTGGGCTTCACCAGTGGTGGTAGTCCCAAAAAAAGACGGAAGTTCAAGATTTTGTGTGGATTACTGAGGCCTTAATGCTAAGACATACCTGGATGCATATCCAATGCCACAGATCCAGGATATCTTAGAGTCGCTACACGGAGCAACCGTGTTTAGTACTCTTGATTTGAAAAGTGGATATTGGCAGGTGGAAATGGAGAAGGATAGTATCCAGAAAACTGCATTTGTTACATCAGCAGGGCTATATGAATTTTTACGGCTTCCTTTTGGGCTGAAAAATGCCGCGGCATCCTTTCAGAGATTAATGGAGCATGTATTGAGAGAGCTCAAAGGCTAGTGCTGTCTCATATACATTGATGATGTTGTGGTGTTTTCCCAGAATGAGAAGGAACATCTTCAACACCTCAGCCAAGTTTTCCATTGCTTTCATGCTGCAGGCCTCACCCTCAACCTAAAAAAATGTAATCTCATCCAAAGATCACTTTCGTTTTTAGGACACGTTGTTTCAGGTGAGGGCATAAAAACTGATCCATCCAAAGTAGCTGCAGTCAATTCGTTCCCAACACCCCAATCACTTAAGGAAGTACAACGTTTTTTAGGGTTAGCAGGATGGTACCATCGCTTTATACCACATTTCTCTGATAAAGCTGCTCCTTTACATGCACTGAAACAGAAAAATTCTACCTGGTCTTGGACTGAAGATTGCCAGCATTCATTTGACACCATCAAACAAGATCTCACACAAGCACCAGTCTTGATACCACCTGACTTTGACAAACCTTTTAAAGTTCAAACCGACGCAAACGAGCTTGGTTTGGGAGCTGTACTTACGCAAGAATCAGAAGGAGAGGAGCACGTGATAGCATATGCTTCCAGACTGTTACGAGGACCAGAGAAGGCTTACTCTGTTTCAGAAAAGGAGTGTTTGGCGGTTGTATGGGCTGTCGAGAAGTGGAGACCATATCTTGAGGGTCGTCCAGTTGAAGTGGTTACAGATCATGCAGCTCTAACCTGGGTTTTTCAACATCCAAAGCCATCTTCACGCCTCACCCGCTGGACTATACGGTTGCAAGGCTTCCACTTTACTGTCAAATATCGGAAAGGACAGTGTAATGTTGTACCTGATGTATTATCCAGAACCCAAGTTAATCGCACCTCACCTGATATAACTGCTGTAGTGAAGGCCAATAAGACCACTGCACTTCCCATTGACATGCCAGTAGATCTCACTCAAATTGGCACCTCTCAGCAGACTGATGCAGAACTTCAGGAGTTAATTATTAAGGCACAGGCACAGACTGTTCCAGACATATCTCGAGTTCATTATGTTCTACAAAATGGATTTCTATTTTGCAGTTTACCCGACGGTCAGAATAGGCAGAAGTTGCAATTAGTCATTCCAGCAATGTACCGGGAAGAATTCTTGCATTACGCACACGACAACCCGCTCAGTGGTCATCTGGGGAGGTTAAAGACACTTCTCCGACTCCTGGAGGTAGTGTATTGGCCTAGCGTGAGAGCGGACGTGTGGAAACATTGTAAAGAATGTCCTACCTGCCAAAAGTACAAGCCTTCTCTCTCAAAACTTTCTGGCCATTTGCAATCTACTCCTGTTGTCGAACCAGGACATATGCTTGGTATTGACTTGATGGGACCATTCCCTCGAAGTACAAAACAAAATGAACACCTTCTAGTCATCGTTGATTATTGTTCCAAATGGGTTGAGTTGTTTCCTTTAAGAGCAGCAAGAGCACCTCAGATAGCAAGGATTCTGGTCGAGGAAATATTCACCAGATGGGGTACTCCATCTTATCTAGTGTCTGATCGGGGGGCACAATTCACCTCGCATCTTATCAACCTAGTATGCAAGCAGTGGGGTGTTATACAAAAATTGACAACGGCCTATCATCCCCAAACAAATTTGACTGAACGTGTCAACCGGAATCTCAAGACAATGATAGCATCTTACGTCGGTGACCAGCATCGTCATTGGGATAGATGGTTGCCTGAGTTTCGGTTTGCAATTAACACGGCGTGGCATGAGAGTACAGGATACACATCTGCAGAAGTGGCACTGGGTCGAAAGTTGAAGGGACCATGGGAGAGAGCCTTATATAGACCACCTGACCCCAATAACCCTGCCTATACAATCCTTGAGCGACAACAAAACCTCATCAAACTGGTAAAGGAGAACATTGAACAAGCCCAAATCAAGCAGAAACGCTACTACAACCAACACCGTAAACAGACTCATTATCGGGTGGGGGATGTAGTTTGGGTACGGACTCATCCTCTGTCAAGAGCAGAGGAAGAGTTTATGGCAAAACTTTCAGCAAAATGGAAAGGCCCTGCAAAAGTTGTTAGATGTCTCGGACCTGTAAATTATTCAGTTGCTTTGCTTGATGATCTTCACAATGTTGAAACTTACCATGTACAAAACATAAAGACTTGTCATGGTTATGACAAGCCTACTTCTGAAGGGGGGGGTATGTAACAGGCTCAGGCCTGTGTACTACTACTACACTCCACCAGAGGCGATAGGGTGCTTTAGTGGATGGTATATAACCAGATGGGTAGTAGAACAAGTCAGATTTGTTGGGCAGAGGAAGCATGGCTTACCTGTTGTGTTACCACAAACCACTTTAAGTCCTGATTGGGAAACTTTGGTTTCAAGCTCAATCAAAGTAAGATTTATTTATTCTACATATTTTTTGGGTGTGGTTTCTGTATTAGTTTGTAACCATTGCACATACTTTTCCTGTGTTCTTTACGATTGTTTGCTAACTGGATGCACTGCTAATGTCAAGTTTGTATCTTTTTGTTGTTGTTGTAGAAGGACTCTTTGTAGCCACTAACCTTTATAGTACTGTCGTTCATTCATTGGAGATCAAAAGAGGATTTCCGTTCACAAACTGTTTCATTACTTCACCTTGTGGATCGCTTGGATCTTATGCACAAGGATTGTAACGAGACCACCATCTTCATCTTCAACAGACTATATTGGGTATCCATGGACTATACCAGATAAGGCTTTCACGTAACTTTGGACTCATGCTATGTGGTTGCACTGACTCCAGATCCATACCCCATGCTGTTGAGCCTGTTTACATCAAAACAGTTTGTTTTCTTTCTTCTATACTCATTGTTTGTTTTGTTTTCCACATTCACCCAGGTCTACTGTATTTTTGGGTGGTTTACATAAACTGACAAAAACACATTTTACTGCCTGACTCGTTCATGTAATTTATACCTGGTTTAGTTTAGTGCTATGTAAAAGTAAGTTGGTGGTTCCCTTCCTAAAAATCAGGCTTATAGCAGTCCTAAACTTAACGTGGTTGAGGCAGTTATACTAATGTAACCTCGGTTCTCTCTAGAAGAGGGAACGAGTATTGCGTAAGTTGCTTACGCTACGGGCAAAGTCATCTTTTCTCAAGATATGAAGCCAAAAAATTATCCTTAATTTTTGTATTTATTGTCAACGCAGTGCAGCAGCTAGCAGACCTAGAGCGAGCTGTCTAGCACGCTCATTGGCTGCCCTGCGGCAACTGCAGCAGCCAACCACTGAGCCCCGCGTGACGTCACGCCCAATGACGTCACGCCCAATGACGTCACGCCCTCACGCGTCAGAGCTCGCCAGAATGGGAGTGGCTTAGCGTATATAAGGAAGGGCTCGGGGGCTGCTTCCCTGGTTTTCATCGACTGAAGCGAAATCAGCTTGTGGCGCGAGCACGGCAGGTTACGCAATACTCGTTCCCTCTTCTAGAGAGAACCGAGGTTACATTAGGTAACCAAGTACGTTCTCTTACAAGAGGTTCTCTCGTATAGCGTAAGTTGCTTACGCTACGGGAACCCCTTGTCAACGCCGTGCGCGCAAAGCATCCACTACAGGGGAAGCCCGGGGAACACAAATAAGTGGGAATCAGGCGGCCAGCAACGCAGGCCAGCGCATGTACATAAGCACACCATAGGGGAATACAGAGCGGCGCTGCCGGTCTATATTAAGAATATCAACCCTTATAGTGCAGCTCAACCAGGAGAGCTAAAGTCACGTGAGAGTAGCCTGCACACGAACTCTCTGGGCAGAACATATACACCGCTTAGACTGACAAAAGTTTAGCCTGCAAGGCGGGAACTTCCAGGTTATAAAACCTAACAAATGTAGAGGGGGAGGCCCAGCCTGCCGCCATACAAATGTCATGAATAGAAATCCCACTGGACCAAGCCCACGACAAGCCCATGCCTCTAGTCTAGTGGAATGAGCTCTGATGCCCAGAGGGCATTGCAGGTGTTTAGACGCATAAGCTGCTGCGATAGCGTCTACTATCCATCTGGACAGGCTATGTTTCGAGGCGGCGAGACCCTTGGTGCGCCCACCAAACAAAACAAAGAGCTGCTCCGAGCGCCTGAAGGCGACGGAGCGCGTAATGTAAACTCTCAGTGCCCTGACAGGGCAGAGGAGGTTATTATCACCCTCGCTACCGGATGCTGGCAGAGCCGATAGAGAGATGACCTGCGCTCTGAAGGGAGTGCCAATCACCTTGGGGACATAACCATGTCTTGGTTTGAGGATGACTTTAGAGTCATTCGGTCCAAACTCGAGACACGCGGCGCTAACAGATCTCTGCGTGTAGATCCCCCACACATTTGACTGATGACAGGGCTATCAGAAAAACGGTTTTGAGCAAAAGGTATTTTAGATCCACGGAATCTAATGGTTCAAAGGGATGTGTTTGGACTCTAAGGAAGCGGATGATGAGCTCGTTCCTTCCTATTGACTGGCCGCGCGTCGGCTCTGTGAACGCTGCAATAGCCGCAACATACACTTTGAGCGTGGAGGTCCAACAGCTCCTGAAGGAAGCAAAGCACCCACGAGACCCCACAAGTTTGTGGGTCTAGATTTTTGTCCGTGCACCATGAGGAGAACACAGACCATTTAGACGCGTATAGCCTTCTCGTAGAAGGAGCTCTAGACTGCGTGATCGTGTTCACGACCCCTTCTGGCAAGGCAACGGGTATTCGTTGATTATCCATGCATGCAGAGACCAGCGCTCTGGATGGGGATGCCAAATTTAGCTGCTGGCTTGAGAGAGAAGATCTCTCCTTACCGGAATCGGCCATAGGGCCACGTGTGACAGCCGCATCAGCTCTGGGAACCAGGTTTGGTTCTCCCATCGCGGGGCTATGAGGAGCACTGAGTGGCACGCTTCCCTGATTCTCTTGATTACCTGTGGTAACAGCGAGATTGGAGGGAAAGCATACAGTGGAAGGCTGGGCCAGGTTTGGGCCAGCGCGTCCTCGTTCTTTGAAAAGAACCTTGGGCAATGAGCGTTGTCTTTTGACGCGAAAAGGTCGACTTCCGCTTTGCCGAAGAGGCGCCACAGTAACTGGACTGTCTGAGGATGCAGGGACCATTCTCCCAGGAGAATGTTGTCCCTGGACAGTCTGTCTGGGCCGTCGTTGAGGTGGCCCGGCACATGCGCGGCTCTCAGGGAGCGTAGCGAGTGCTGAGCCCAAACGAGGAGGCGTTCTGTTAGATCGCAGAGATTCCTGGATCTGACACCGCCCTGGTGGTTCACGTAGGACACCACAGACATGTTGTCCGTACGGACTAGAACGTGGTGGCCCCGTATGCATGGGAGGAACCGCTTCAGCGCGTCCGCTATCATCTCCAGACAGTTTATATGAAGGCGTTTCTCTCGGTCTGACCACAGGCCAAAGACCAGTCTGCCCTCGAAGAGAGCGCCCCAACCTAAGTTGGAGGTGTCCGTCGAGATGACCTTTCGGTACGAGACAGCTCCCATCGTCACTCCTCGCTGGTACCAGTCGGCCGCTAACCAGGGCTCCAGGGCTGAAACGCAGCTCTGGGTCACTCTGATTCGTCTGCCGCCGGAAGCCCAAGCTCGGTGAGGCACTCGAGCTTTCAGCCAGTGTTGCAGCGGGTGCATACGCAGTAAGCCCAGCTGAAGCACTGCTGCAGCTGACGCCATACAGCCCAACATTCTCTGAAATGTTTTCAGAGGAGCGATGCTGCCCTTCTGGAAAGATGCGGCCAGGTGTTGAACACGGCGCGCGCGCTGTGTCGACAAGCGGGCCGTCATAGCCACAGAGTCCAGCTCTATTCCCAGAAAAGAGACTGACTGGGCAGTAATGAACTCTTGCTCCAGTTGACCGTAAGACCCAGGCTTTCCAGATGGCTGAGAAGCACTGTTCTGTGAGATATAAGTTCTATCTCTGACTGTGCCAGAATCAGCCAATCGGCCAGATAGTTCAAAATCCGCATACCCCGATTTCTCAGGGGAACGAGAGCCGCGTCCATGCACTTCGTAAATGTACGGGGTGCTAAAGACAGGCCGAGCGGAAGGACGGTGTATTGATATACCTGACCCTCGACGGCGAATCTCAAGAATGGCCTGTGACGGGGTATTATCTGAATCTGAAAGTACGTGTCTTTCAGATCGAGAGAAATAAACCAGTCCCTCAGGCGAATTTGCACGAGTATCTGTCTGGTTGTGAGCATTTTGAACAGTCTTCTCATGAGAGCTTTGTTCAAATATCTCAGATCTAAGATAGGTCTTAGAGCTCCGTCCTTCTTGGGCACGAGGAAGTAACGGCTGTAAAAGCCTGACTCGCTCAGAGAAGGAGGTAACGTTCTATGGCTCCTTTGCACAGCAGTTTTGTTATTTCTGCGCGGAGTAGGAGTAGGTATATTCACTCTCGTTTCGGTCCGTGCTCGAAAGCACGGGGATGCTGGACGAAACCCAGCATATGGACGAAAAGAGAACTTACAGCATCCTTTCTAGCCATTAGTGCATGCTACTTTTGTCCTCAGGAGGAAAAAGCGAAGCATATACTGCTGAATCTGGTTCAGCTGTCCCACCCACACACAGCAGACTGTATAAAAACTTGTGTTGACAGGTGCACACAGGAGTGGGGAATACCAAAAAACAAGATTATAACTTTAATAACTGATAATAGAAGCAACATGGCTGTAGCATTCAAAAATAATGAACAGGATGACCACAGTAGCACAGAGGAAGAATTCCAGGATGACAGTGAAGAAGACACTGAGGTCGAAGACCAAAGGTAAGTTCTTTTAGTTTGTAGATGCAGATAACATTTTTAGAACCAGCCTACATTGTGTCTGTCAGTGAGCAATGCTTAATATATGACATTATGTTGCTCATGGCAATTGAATTCCCTGTAGAGGATTAATAAAGTGTCTG
Organism: Scardinius erythrophthalmus; assembly: GCF_964197995.2. Classification (NCBI taxonomy): domain Eukaryota; kingdom Metazoa; phylum Chordata; class Actinopteri; order Cypriniformes; family Leuciscidae; genus Scardinius; species Scardinius erythrophthalmus. The sequence continues at coordinate 25,692 of NW_028296326.1, forward strand.
TCCTTTTCTCTGTGTTTCTTTCTAGGTTTGGAGCCCTAGAGAGGATGCCCTGTGTCGTACATACCTTGCAACTAGTGGTGAACATAATCCAGAAAGAAGCAAGTGTCAAACGCCTCCTAGACAGAGTTCGACTACTTGTAAGGCTCTTCCGCAAGTCATCCGTGGCAACAGAGCAACTGCTGCAGTTGTCTGGTCTCACTCTGATCAAAGACTGCCCCACTAGATGGTCCAGCACCTACCTGATGATAACACGTCTTATTGATTTGAAGGACTCACTGACTGAGCTGATCGGATGGGCTGGGATTGTCTGCTGCCAAGTGAGTGGCAAAGGATAACTACACTCAGAGATCTGCTCCTCCCCTTTGCTGAGCACACCCAGATGCTCCAGAGTGACACAATGTCCTTATGTCTGATGGTGCCTGCCCTCCTGGACCTGAGTGCTCACCTATCTGAGTTTCCCCAGGCCAAAAGGTACTAGCCACCAGGACTTAACTTCTCTGGCAAAGAAGATGAAGGCCAACCTAGACCAATACTTCAATTGCTTCCTCAATCCCAGTGATTCAAGGTTATCACCCCTCACTATTGCTGCATGCTTCCTCGATCCAACGGTCTCAGCTGATGCACTCATTGAAAATGATGACAAACACATTAAAGAACTACTGAGTAGAGCAGAAAATTACATTGCTCAAATGGTGTACCCTGTAATACAAGAGGAAGCTGTTGAAAAGGAGGAAGGATACGAGAGATGTGAGGAAAAGGAGTCACAGGCAAAGCAACCTAGATTTAGATTTCTAAGTACAAAAGTAAGTGCAAACCAGCCATCTCCAAGCCACTGCCACACAAAGCTCTGTGTCAGGCAGGAAATTAAAAAATTCAAGGAGCAGTGTGACAGCCCATAAACGAAGGGACTGCCTTTGACTTTTGGGCTGCACATAGCTCTACCTATCAGCTTCTAAAACCCCTGGCCCAAGACCTTCTCGCTGTGCCTGCATCTCAGGCATTTGCTGAAAGGGTTTTCAGTAACGCAGGTGACCTGAGTCAGGGCCGTCGGAATCGAGCCAGGTTGATTTTTGGAAAGAAGTGCTTTTCTAAAAATGAATTGGTGTCAGTAGCCTGCCAAAAGGCTGAAGGTTGTTACTACTATTAATATCCTACTATGTCTGTGGTTTGCTTTAAGATGTCACCTTTGTGCTGATGTTAGGCCACGTTTATCTTGTTGGCACTTGTACACTTAAAAAAAAATATTTGTAGGTAGTAGAAGATTTTAAAGAAAGTGTTGCGTTCAAGGTCTCTTCAAGGTTCAATAGGTTTATGGACAACTTTTATAAGTTGCTCCTTTGCAAATTATTACCGTAAATTCACACTGTATTGCCCATGGCTGTAGTTAATGAATTGTATGAATTGAGTTCGGGGGGATGACGTTGTTACAGGACAGGAAACCGTGGGCACCACCATTTTGGCAGCATTCGGCAGATTGGCAGACTGTTGTGGTGAAGGTGGCTAAACATGGTCGATAACTGTTGTGCACCAGGTTGCACAAATAAACGAGGGAAAAAGAAAGGTACGTCGTTTTACCGCATTCCTAAAGATGCGGAGAGGCGAGCTAAGTGGATCAGCGCCATTAAAAGAGCCAGGAGCAAGCAAAACAAGACTGAAAGATGGGACCCCCCAGCCGTTGGATTCCGCTTGTGATCACTTCAAATCAGGTAAGTTACCGAATACAAAGCTTACTAACATAAGTATCTTCATTATTTAATAGGCTATAATTGTGGTTTCTGTAGCTAGTTGAATTATAGCATGCAATTCGTGGGGCTAACAATGTCATGTTTTGTAAGCTAGCAAGTGCTAACGTAGTAAACAAAACCCAGTTCGATACTGAAATGTTTCTATTTATTTTGTGGGGAGAAAGAGTGATAATCCCTTGAGTCCGGACTTTGTTCCATCTATTTTCAACTACGTTCCATCTCCAGAGAAGAGGAAAAGAAAAATGAGACTGGAGGTTTTCAACAGACGACAGAAAGCCATGTCTGTCCCTGCTGAAAGCCATCCCTCCCAGGTGAGTATATCAAAGTTTCTCAACTTATTAAACCCCACTTCCATGGACTTTAAAATACCAAAAAGTTTTCGCACAATTCATTGTAGGTTTAATAACACCCAATGAGCTAAAAACCATAACATCTGTGACTGGTTTGAAATCATCACACACCTCTACCGACTTGCATTTGGCAGCCACTGACTATGCATGTGATTGTCACTGTCATTGTCAATATCTATCTATCTATAATATATATTATGATGTAAATGTGCTATACAAATAAAATGTACTTACTAATGAAAGCTAGTATATACTGCAGAAAACAGAGAGTGATTGACAAAAAAATGACAAACTGTCATCAGTTGTGTATACATATACTCTTAATCTACTACTTTTGTGTGTTTTCACCAGAGCATCAACCGATTGTCCCCAAGACAGCAACAAGGATCTTACTGCAGACCAAACTCCCACCACAGAGCCTTTGAAGGAATCTACCCATGAAGAACCTGGAAATGATGTCCAGCCTGTTCTCCATGAGGATGATCCAGCAACTCCACCATGCAGCACTGAAACCTGTGGTAAACGCGTCCAATCTCTTGAGCAAGAATGCTAAGCTCTGAGGACTGAAAATATGTTGTTGAAGGAAAATGAATAGGACTACACTGAATGAGATGAGCTTGCATAACGATGATAAAAGGGTTAATACTCTCACTGGTTTATCAACATATTCAGTTCTCATGACAATTTTTCATATTGTGGCTCCCAAGCTTAGAATGAACTTTTTGGCTTTTTATTTTGGCATTGACTCAACCACTGTTTCAAAGCTCTTCAAACACTGTATTAGTGTGATGCATTGTAGACTGGTGCCAAGTCTAGTGTTGTGGCCTGACAGAGAATTCTTAAGAAAATCTCTTCCATATGCATTTCGAAACAGTAGCTTTGAAAAGACAGTTTGCATTATAGATTGTTTTGAAATATTTCAAGAGAAACCCAGTAGATTGCTAGCCAGTGCTCAGTGTTACTCATCATACAAATCACACCACACAATGAAATATTTAATTGCAATTTGCCCTCAAGGTTCCATTTGTTTCATTTCCACTGGATGGGGAGGTTGCACAAGTGATAAGTTCATCACAGAACAAAGTAACTTTTTATCTCATTTGCTCCCAGGGGACGTAGTTTTAGCGGACAGAGGTTTCCTGGTTAAAGAGTCCATTCAGAGATGCCAAGCTGAATTAAAGATTCCAGCATTTACTCATTTACTGGAAAGAAGCAGTTAGATTCTGTTGACTTGGAGAACACCCGATGTCTAGCCTCTCTTAGGATACATATTGGAAAGAGTAATAGGAGTTCTCCGTCAAAAGTACACAGTCTTGCAAAGCACTGTCCCCATAAGTTTCACGGACATAGACAGAGAAAATGATGTGACCTACCTTGACAAGATTGTGAGCATATGTTGTGCACTTACAAATGTGTCTGAATCTGTGGTGCCCTTCCAGTGATGGGGATGTACAGTAAATTGAACTGATGTGACTGGCTACAGATGTGCTCAACCAGGAAATAAACCTTTTTGACTCTCACTTCTTGCTTCCTTGTTGTGACATTACTTTTGACCATTTTGATCACTCGCTATTCTGATGCGATCACATTCTGTTTACAGATCAAGCTGCACATCCACCCATTCAAACTGAGTTTGTTGAAGATTTTATTATTTAGAAAATAAGTAATTTAACTGGTTTTTTTGTACACTATTATTTCCTTGTCTGTGGGTGACTTTGGCTGACTTTGGAACCTGAGAGCACAAGGTGTTGTTACAGCAGAAAATTCTATTTCAGTAATGTCACATGGTACAAAACTATTTCTCAAAATACCTATAGAATGTATTACCATATTTGGGAGAAGGATGTAGGTATATACATATGCTGGAGGGTCTTTTCTGCAGAGGGACACTCGGCTTTGTTTGTTAATAAAGTCTAATTTTTTCTGATGTCAAATATCTTTGAAGTCATTCCCCTGAAAAGAATTTAACCACAACAAATGGCGACACCGGCAGGACGTGGCTTAGGAGCTGAAGGAGCCACGAAGGGATCGCTGGTGACTGACACAGACAACATTGGCCGCTGTACTTTGAGGTGAGCAGTTTTTGCTTTTGAATAAGGTGTGTGTAAGTCACCAGTGGCCCGGATGTGGTAAGAAAAGCTTCTCCAAATTTAAAGAACTTAAAAAGTGAAAAAGAGTGTTTGATATCAGAAAAATTGCATGCATTGTCTTTGTAGATGTCAAGTAGTTGGTAAAAGCGCGGGGGGGATCCCGATAGTGTTTGCTAGTGCTTGTTTAATCCTGAGTGGATTCTATAACTACTGGTGATGCTGATTTAGCGCAAAGAGTTTTGACGTACGTACGTAAGGTTCTGTGTTTGTTCATCAAGTGGGCCTTGAAGGATGATGAGCAAAAAGCATGCACACAGAGGGTTTGAATTCACTGATAAGGATATCAGTTAAGTTTTGTGTTACTTGTCAAGAGGGCCTCGATGGATGACAAGCGTACTGATATAAGGATATCAGTTATTGATGTGTTATACCTGTAAGTGGGCATTGATTGATACAGGTGTAGTTTAGCTTATAGCCTATAGATGGTTGATCTGCAGACATTTGTAAGAGGGCCTTGAAGGATACAAATGAGCATGATTGCAGATAAAGTCAATTTCCGGGTACCTTATTAATCTAATAAGAGTCTGCTCAGGGGAATTAAGGTCTTATTTCACTCTGTTGTGTTGAGGAAGTGAATCACAGAGGTTTATGGAATAGGATAGTTAAAAGTGTCATTGTGTTGATTAGTGAATATTTTAATGTATTGTTCAGATCTGACAGAGGAGGGAAAAAAATAAGTGTGTTAGATCATGTTGGTGTGCCTGTAGGATCATGTGACTGTGCCTGTGGTTGAAAATAAGTGACCTCTGACCCTGGTTGCTTGGAGGGACAGAGAATGTGTGACTGACCTGTGAATGAAGGGACTGAAATGGTGTGTATTAGAAAAAGAAAGAAAGAAAAGTAAGGGAAAACAATTGTTTCAAGACATTAACTATAAAGAATATTGTAGTTTAAAATAAGTTAAAATAATAAGATATATTTAATCAATAAATGTAATGATGAATATTAATAGATGAATATAGATATAATTCAACGTGCTTCATATATTATATCTGAAGACGTCTAAAATTTGTATCTCATTATCCCTGACGACAGTGTGGAAAAAGTATTCCATTGCAGATTAATAAGTTTGTGTTAAGAGAAAAATAACTGGTGCAGTGTGCTGAAGGTTAGCTAGATTGAGTGACCAAGTTTCAAAAGTCAAAAATACTTTACAGAAGTTGATGAGAGTAAAAAATAAGAGGAATTCCTTGATGATTGTTGAGAAACATACTAGATTATTGTGAACACAGCATGCAAATATAGAAGAAAGATTGAAGCCTGATTTTATGATAGGGAAAATTATTTAATTGAATTATTCTCAGATCATCAGAGTTATATTATTGCTGATATATAAAAACAGAACTAGCTTGCTTTTTCCTGCAATGAAGAACTGCTTACTAATAGAATAAGGGAACTGCTATGGTCAACCAGTGAGATTTTTAATATAAAAGAACCAGTGAAAAGATGCAGGTTAAAAAAGTGGCATGTAGATAAAGAGCGAATAGCTTATATGTAAAAGTTCAATTTGATTCATGCAGATCTCTGAGTATTCAAATTGCAGATTGCTTCTGTGTCCTGTGGAAGCAACAAGAGGGCAAAGGGCAAAGACATGAATGCAGAGACACTGACGCAGAGAAGAAGAGAGTGGGTGAGGGGTTCTCAGCTCCCCTCCTGAAGTTCAAAAAGACCCAAAAAGACTAAGTTAATGGAAAGACTGGAAAAGGTGAATCTTTCACTTGAGACTTTTCCTAAAAAAAAAAGACTAATCCTGAGATGCAAAACTGTTACAGGATTGATCAAAATCCCAAACTGAGAAGAGACAGAGAAACAGCAGAGCCTATATTCCACTCTGCAATGGCCATTGAGTGACAGCAAGGCTGAAAAACATGTCAACGAACACTGATCTAAAAAAAGAAGAAACTGACCCTTACGGGGCACACAGGTGTGACAAACCTTATGAACACTCTAGAGACTGCTTCAAATTTAGTTCATTATTATATTAACATTATTCATTCTGATTATTCACTGGTCTCATGGCAATTCTTTATATTCTCTGCTAAACTAACCCTCTTTGCTCTTTCAATAGGTACAAGTCCAGCTCTATAAGAAAAGAAAATACAGAGAAGTGGGTGCTGAACTCACAAAATAGTTAAAACTGAGGCTGGATTTGGTATAGTGAGGGCTATTATATTAGACAACTATAGGGCTAAAAGCATGATAGAATTATTCTCTGGCAAAGAAAAAGATAGACACAAAATGTCAGAGAATGATTATTTTTGTTTGCAAAACAATGATACTGGTCACTCCATCTTGTTTTAATTTTGTATAGAGATAGATTGGAGAAGGATAAATAACTCCAAAAGTCCAAAAATTATGAAATTAAAAAATGCTGTCAAAACTGGGATAATGAGATGGAAATGTTATTGGCCATGGATCCAAGATTAGGCAGAGATCTCCAATTTTATTCTTAAAGAAGCTCATGTGCAAAAACAAAAAGAAAATGAAAAAGTAGACCAAACAAATTACAAAATGCATTTGAGAAATTACAATTGGCTGTCTTACTCTCAACTGCACCATACTAAGGCCTAATATTCTGAAATATTTAATCTATTAGAGTTTGGGAAAAAAGAAAAAGAAAAAAGGGATTATAACAACAGTGGTAAACTAAGCATTAAGATAACTGACACTTCTGAATAGTGTTTGAATAGCTGTTTTGTGGTGTTGTCTGTCAGACCTTTGGAATTCCACAGCTAAATTTGTAAGTTCCGCATTTAGAGCACAACCTGCGGAAGAAGAATGTGTGATGGCCGATGAGTGACTGATTATGAATGAATGAGTGTACACTAAGGCAAATCAATTATTTTGCCTACAGCTGTATCTAAATTTCATATGTGGGCCCACAGGGCATATTCTGCCCAATAAAATAATGACCATGGATGGATTTGGTTAATTTCCTGGTCGAAACTATAGTGACAATAGAAAAAGAAAATGGGAAAAAAAATTGTAAAAGAAAACAAAATGGTACTACATTCTGCGCAGCGCCTAACACATCTGACTTTCCTTTCAGAATATCATGATGGAGCATAACACATCTGACTTTTTTTTCAGAATATCATGAAGGAACTGACGTTTTGTCAAACGACTGAAATATTGTCTTGTAACTTTTGTCTTTTAGCAAAGTGGGTTGAGTGTTGTCCAAGTCTGATAACTAGTATGCTGATAGTGGGACTCAAAACAATGAGATAACTGAGCTGAATTGACTAATTGTAAAAAGTAATATAGGGGTAAAGCCCTGCTGCTAATAAGCAGAAAACACACAAAAGAGGCCAGAACACCACTCAGCCCACATGATCATTTTACAGATGACACCAAGAAGGACAATGGGCCAGATGAGCAGATGATTTAAATTGTTGTTGTCACTAACTGAACTAACAGAAATAATGAAGGTTTCATTCACAGATGAGAACAGTTCAGTTCCAGGAAGGTTTCTGGGACGATTCAAACAAAAAGAACCAGTGACAGTGCCTTGTCATCTCAGAAGAAGCTTGAACATTGATCAGCAAACTGACATTTGAATCCATGGCTCTCAACTTAAAATACACCAAACGACTCCAGGAACCCCCACAACAGCGAGTGAGGTTTCAAAGACATGCTGGCAATGACCTTCCCTTGCCAATGAGAGAAAAGGAAAAAGCCAATTACAACTCACAATGATCTCATGAATGGAAAAAGAAGAACTTTAAATGAAAAGTTGCAGAATAAGAAACTTTCAAGGAGTTGTGCAAAGAAGAGAGAATCAACAGAGATGAGTACAAGTTCAAACAATAGTCAACATCAACCAAACTGTCTTTAAATGTAATGTTAAAGCCATTGAATATACTAGTAGCAACTTAATAATAACCCCAGAAAGAAAATTATTGAATTAAAGAATATATCAAAAACAACGTAAAAACGATAATGAAAAATCAGAAAACAAATGAAAATAATGATTGATAAGCGACTAATTCAAGTAACTGTCATAGCACAGTGCGAATTAAGACAAGTCATGAAGGAAAATACAAATAGGCCTAAATGACATTTTAAAATAGATCATAATGGGTACTCGAATGTTATTTGTCAATAAAACGGGTATACATAATTAATTTAAGGCTACAGTTGAAAATTAAAGAAAGATTAACACTGGCTATTAACAAATATTTGATTTCATTTATGATTTGAATTATTATTTGTTTCAATATGCTATTTGACTAATTAAATGTATTTTAAATGGTGCTAATAGAACGACCACCTCAGATGGAAATTGTTCAAATTCAATAACAAACAAATTGTTATAGCATATAGACTGTTCAATACCATGTAGATTATTGCCTTATGAACAATCTATATGGTGGTACCAGAGGGGGGTAAGAATGACAGGTTATTGCACAAAAACATACTTTTTGAATATTCTCAAACCATGCGCAAGGTATTCCCTTGCGCAAGGGGGGAGGGATTAAAAGAATAAGGAAGGACAAAGAATAAGGAAGGACAATAATTAAAAGGCTAAATTAAGAATAAGGAAAAAGAATAAGGAAAATTAAATAAAAAGGCATTTTTTGCAATTGTTTACTGTATACAAGAGAAATTTGCGACAAAAATAAAGGTAGGAAAGGAACAGTGACAAAAATAGGCCATATATCAGTACCAGAAGGACTAATAAAACTCTTGGTAATGGATTATATGAACAAGATAGAGATGGGTAAAGGCAATGAGATCAACAGAGGAGGGTCAAGAGAAGTAATTAAATTTAAGACCAAAGAATTATTCCTTAGATTTGAAATTCTATCAGAAATAAGTTTAGATAATGGTTTAGCAGTCATTCTAGAAAAATTGAAATTAACATTATTTGTATGCAAAAACGTAAATTACAGAAAGGAAGTTTTACCAATAATTAAGTTATAATGCTTTATGTTTGAAATGGTTGAGGAAAAAACTTAGATATACAGAAAAAGAAATGACCGTACAATAAATATGTAAGAGTATAAAAAGTTATTTTCGAGAGTTATTTTTTCTAATTGTCTAATGAGTTCATTGAATTACTTTTATGAAGTAAATGTAACATTGCTCTTGAAGCTTTCTTAGTTTGAGTGATTACATGTGACATAATTAAGTTAATTCATGATAGTTCATTCAGAAATTAGTAGAAAGGAAGAAAAGGTATTCAGTTAAGGAATGCTTGAACTGAGGAGCTATAATGAGAAAGAGCTGCAACGCGTGAGATTAAACATTTTAAAATGGTATTTATTGTTAAATTTGGTAATAAAGTAGACAGAATTTGAAATGTAAAACGTTATAACGAAGAAAATTGTGATTTAATGTAGCTACACTACAGTGTTATGGTTGTACATCAACCAAAACATGACTGACTAAAAAATTGATTCTTTAAAAATAAGTGAATTGACGTTCCTTCATAAAAATAATAAGCAAATAAAAAAGAGATAAAGTTATTTTTACCCAGCCCTATTTTAAATAAGAATTCATATGGATTATGCGAAATAAACATGCAAACTAAATCAATTATTCTACTATAATTAGCAGAGATTTTTGTAATGATTTGCCTTTATTATAATGAAAACAATTACATGAAAAAAGTAGAATGACTTATGTTTGGAGATTTATTTAGCAAATACAATTGAATAAAAAAAAAGTTAAGGAAAGCTTGATTAAAAAAAATTAGAAATGTTTTTTGGAGTTGAAATATTAAAAGAGGGTTATTATTCTGTTGTGTACTTCCCATATTAAGAAGATAATGAAAACTAATTTTAGAGGGCAAAAAAATCATATATTATTAAGATTGAGCTTATAAACCAAATTGAGATTTACAATCATTGGACGCTGATTGAAGTACCTCGAATAAGGATGAAGAAGAAAATGAATAAGCCAGATCCTGGGTGTCTGGGTCGAAGAGGATATCTACACCGCAAGATAACTTTTAATTGTATAAGGGATTTTTGTGTTTGACATATTCTACATAACTGTGACTATAAGACAATGCTGAACCAATTTCATTCACACACTTGTAACAATGTTTGATGGTTGATTAGGGAGGATTCGAGTCTTTTACTTTCTCCATTGAAAAAGAAAAAAACAACTGAAAGAAAGAAAATGTATGGAGAAAGATGTTTGGCTCGATTGCTCCTCCGGAGTATGGTGGCATAATTTCAGTCATTGAAAATAAGAATGAGTGACTTAATTTAGTCACTAAGGTAGTATAACTGAGGGGACTGGATTTTGAAACTACACTCTGGAAAGGATAGCGAATGTGGGGCTTAAATAAGCCCCAGAGGAGGGAATGTTGAAGATTTTATTATTTAGAAAATAAGTAATTTAACTGGTTTTTGTACACTATTATTTCCTTGTCTGTGGGTGACTTTGGCTGACTTTGGAACCTGAGAGCACAAGCTGTTGTTACAGCAGAAAATTCTATTTCAGTAATGTCACATGGTACAAAACTATTTCTCAAAATACCTATAGAATGTATTACCATGTTTGGGACAAGGAGAGGGTATATATGTTTGCTGGGCAATTTTTCTGGAGGGTCTTTTCTGCAGAGGGACACTCGGCTTTGTTTGTTAATAAAGTCTAATTTTTTCTGATGTCAAATATCTTTGAAGTCATTCCCCTGAAAAGAATTTAACCACAACAAGTTCCACCCAAGCAGATATTTGTTCTGGTGTGTTTGATATGAATGACCTACCCATGTTTCATATCCTTGATTGCTACAGATACTTAATACTAATGATGGGGAAGAGAACAATATTGGTTTAACAACTGTTTATTCATAAATAAGAGAGTACAGTATCAGCTACTACTATTTACTCATTTCACAGTCTCCTTACTAAGGTTTTTTTCTTTTTGGGGCATTGATTACTTTTCGGCAGCTGGGACATACCCACTGTTTTGGGACCCTTTTCATGCGAAGGCAGGTTTGGTGAAACTTTTTAACTGAACAAAAACCTGATGCACAGACCAACATGTTCCCTGCTTATGGCTCACGGCAGTAGCACCACTGTTGTTGACTATGATCAGCAAATGCTGCTGGTTTTGGGGCAGAAAAATACTTGGCTAGCAGCTCTGGAATGATACATTTTTTAAAGAAGTCACAAGCACATTCCAATTCTTTGTCAAAGAATGCCACATCAGGTGTGACACGTTCAACAAAAGGTGAAGTACTTCCTCTTTCAGTCCACAGAATGAAATCACAATATGGTTTGTCAGTAACAAATAGCTGCATCTGCACTTGATAATAGTATGCATGGTCCCGCTACAGTCTAATTTTTCCTTGCGCATCTTTTTCAAGGCAAAAGTGTGCAACAGAATTTGCTGCCTCATTAACAGAAAGGTCCTTTACAGAAAATGGGCACTTAATTTCTATGACACCTGAACCACAGCAGCTGCAGGAAACATATCCATCAGGTGAGGCCCCAATAAATGGGTGCAGGGGTGAAATCCTGAATCCAGCTGTTCCTACCATGACATCCGTGTGTGAGAGGCGATGCTGCATTTCATAGTATTTTCTTGCCAATTCCTCGTGCTGACATCCCCATCTGAAGAAACAACAATAACATTAGTTTTGGATAATAGTAATGCCACCCCAAATTGGTACCTCCCTGCTCTTTCAAATTGATACTACTTGGTTTTACACTCCTGCTTTTATAGAATAGTACTTCCTGGATTTACCCTCCCTGTTCTTTTACATACATCACATTCACTTGATTGTACACCATCTGGAAATGACAATTTTATACACAGGAGCAGTTACACACTGCATGCTCCATTTTACCCTAACCCTTCTATTGTCATGAATACCTGGTAGCCTCACTGGTGAAACTATGGGACTTTGGGTAGCATATTTGTCTTATCAGAGACACTCGGGTCTCCTCCTCTACAATATCACTCTGAAAACATGACGATCCAGACTGTTACACATAACATTTTAAGTTAGCACAGACTGTACACATGCAGTGCATGATAGATTTAAAATTTTGCTCAATTAGCCACATAAAAACATCTCTCAAATGGAGAACAAATACTGCAGTATATAGTCCACAACAACAGTTGATAATGAAAGACCGCCACCCTTCATTCAAAAGACCTTGAGATATGTTTGGTAATTGTAACTGAATGAATTTAAAATTAATTTGCTATGTTTTCAGATCAATATATTTGTTTCCTTAAAATTTTAATTAACTTGAACTTTATTCTCATCTGAATCTTAAATCATTTATTTCTGTATAAAATAATACTACCATTAAAAACACATTTGTTTTTCTTTTTTAATCAATGTAGAATGTGTAACTTGTAATAAAACAGAGCACTAATCTGTTTATTTTTAAGAAATGAAAACCAATGCAATATGATGAAATGTCCAAAAGATGAGATAATATTTGCTTTTGAACAGCGTGTGTGTGTGTGTGTGTGTGTGTGTGTGTGTGTGTGTGTGTCTGTGTGATTTTGGTTGGGTGACAGAGGTTACAGTTTGATAAAAGCACAGTGTTGTGTTTTACACAAATGTAAGTAGGCTAAACACTTTGCAGTTTGAATGATGTCCTGTATGAACAAAATCACGGAGTATGTTTTTATGTTTCCACTGTTTGATCGCGCCCGTGCCTCTCTCTCTCTGACACAGACACACACACATTCCAGCAATGATAGATACAATTTTCTGTACCTGTTCTTTGGTCACAGTTATGTCTTCAAATAGTGCTTCTGCTCGATCTTGTAACTCTGCCAGGTTGAGGTCTCTTGTCTGCTTGTTATACAGGTTGATGAGGGGTTCTGGTAGATCCAGCATGACAGCCTTTGGCACATAGGATGCTGTGTACTCTTTGACAACAGACAGGAAGTCACTTTGCAAGTGACATATATACCCCTCGGGACCCAGCAAGTTTTCACCAAGGTGGTACGACCAAGCAATCCATTTTTTATCCCTTTGCATACCTTGTTTATTCGTGTAGCCTGCCCTCCAGATAATAAATATGCACTTGCTTTGCAATTCATCCATTGGGTTATTATGGAATCAAACTAATCAAGAGTTCTAGACTTTGACAGGTTCTTCTTATTTGTTTTCATGTTGCTGTTCTCATGATTGCTGTATGAGATTTTTATAGACAACTATGCCTAGGGTCTTGAAGTTCTATCACACCACATGTAGCCACTTATATGTTTTCTTACTTGGCATATGTAACTCTTTAGGTTTTTTCAACACCACTGGTCAGTATATGATAAAAGTGTGAAAATTAATCATAATAAGAAGTTTGAATTACACACTGTTCCATTAATGTTCTATGACTAAACCTTGAAGGAAAAAGATATCACCTATGGGGTCAAAGCCTGTTCCCTAATGGTATCTGCTGAAGCCTTTGCAAGAGACATGCAGTATACCCCTCGGGTCCCAGCAAGTTTTCACCAAGGTGGCAGGACCCAGCGATCCATTTCGCCCCTTTGCATACCTTGTTTATTCGTGTAGCCTGCCCGCCGGATAATAAATATGCACTTGCTTTGCAATTCATCCATTGGGTTATTATGGAACCAAACTAATCAAGAGTTCTAGACTTTGATGGGTTCTTCTTATTTGTTTTCATGTTCCTGTTCTCATGATTGCTGTATGAGATTTTTATAGACAACTATGCCTAGGGCCTTGAAGTTCTATCACACCACATGTAGTCACTTATATGTTTTCTTACTTGGCATATTTAACTCTTTAGGTATTTACAACACCACTGGTCACTATATGATAAAAATTTGAAAATGAATCATAAGAAGAAGTTTATATTAGTTCAAGATTGCTCTGTGTGGATGTATTGTTCTGTTCCAGTGATGTTCTGTGACTAAACCTTGAAGGAAAAAGACATCATCTATGAGGTCAAAGCCTGTTCCCCAATGGTGTCTGCTGAAACCTTTGCAAGAGGCATATATACCCCTCGGGTCCCAGCAAGTTTTCACCAAGGTGGTCGGACCCAGCAATCCATTTAGCCCCTTTGCATACCTTGTTTATTCATGTAGCCTGCCCTCCAGTTAATAAATATGCACTTGCTTTGCAATTCATCCAATGGGTTATTATGCAATCAAACTAATCAAGAGTTCTCACGTTGATTGTGCGTTAAATGTCCGGCCACGGCCGATGGTGATATGAGTGTAGTAAAAATGCCCACTGCCCAGTGCCCATTCCTACACACAGACACAGCCCGCCCCACAGGGCTCGCGCACATAAAAATCGACTCATGTCGGTTGCGCTCTAAATGTAGTGAACGTGCCCACAAACACTACACACTGCATGTCTCTCGGTTTCTGTAAAAACGAAACCAACACACATACAGTCAGCTCAAGCCGACGGTGTTTTCAGTGCAAATGTGCTCGCTGTCCCGCGCCCACATTCACTCACAGACATGACGAATCCCACGGGTCCCCCCCTGCTCGCCATCTCTCAGCTACCCGCTGTGAGAGAGTCAAGCGCGGGCGACCTGCCCGCTGTTACCGCTGTGCCCTCCGCCTCGAACGCTGCAAGTGCGGTGTCTATGTTACAGCATACCGAAGCTCTCTGGCCGCCACTATGTCACAGCCAGAGCCCAGATCTCATTCAACCCCTAGCTATTCATGCAAATGCGTGGGCAAAGCTTCCCGGGGTATCAGAATGGGTGCTGAACATTATAGAAAGAGGCTATTCGCTACAGTTCGCTCGATGCCCCCGCCGTTGCGCTGCGCGAATCGAAACCACGGTAGAAAAGGAAGTAGCACATCTACTTCATGCCGAAATTACGAAACTGTTGAGCAAAGGGGCCATAGAGCCTTCATCTCAAGCTCAGAGCGAAGGGAGGCTATACAGCAGATATTTTCTGGTACCGAAAAAAGACGGGGGTCTCAGACCCATTCTAGATCTAAGACAGCAGAACAAAGCGCTTTCAAAACGCCGGTTCAGAATGCTCACGACCAAGAAAATCCTCTCGCAAATTCGCCAGGGGGACTGGTTTGTGTCAATAGATCTGAAGGACGCGTATTTCCAAATACAAATAGCGTCACGTCACAGGCGATTTTTGAGATTCGCCTTAGAGGGCCAGGCATATCAATACACAGTCCTACCGTTTGGCCTGTCCCTAGCACCCCGTACATTCACGATGTGCATGGACGCAGCCCTCGCTCCCCTGAAACTTCGGGGAATACGAGTTTTGAACTACTTGGACGATTGGCTGGTTCTAGCTCAGTCACACTCAGAGCTCATAGAACACAGGACCATTTTACTCGAGCATCTTGAGAATCTGGGTCTCGAAGTCAATTGGGCGAAAAGTTCACTGTCTCCCAGTCAGAGAATATCTTTTTGGGGCACAGAACTGGACTCGATGTCTATGACAGCTCAACTATCGCCGCAGCGCAGACTGGTATTCAGCACATGACGGAAACCTTCCGCCGCGGCGCTATAGTTCCGCTCAAAAAGTTTCAAAGGATGCTGGGTCTCATGGCCTCAGCATCAGCAGTTCTTCAGCTGGGTCTGCTTCGCACGCGCCCGCTGCAGTTCTAGCTAAGAGCGCGAGTACCTGGACTTCCAGTCTTTTTTGCCTCAAGGTCGATCAGAAATGCATCTCAGCACTGAAACCTTGGAGAGCGACCGACTGGTACCAGTCAGGTGTAAGCCTGGTGACTTCCTCGAGTGTGAAGGGATGGGGAGCGCTGCTCAAGGGCAGACCGTTCTTCAGCCAGTGGTCAGAACGGGAAAAGCTTCTGCACATAAACTGCTTGGAAATGATGGCAGTCGATAACACGCTGAGGCGCTTTCGTCCCCAGATAACAGGACACCACGTCTTGGTCCACTCGGACAACATGTCAGTGGTAGCCTACATAAATCGCCAGGGAGGTATCACACCCCGAAACCTTTACAGGTTGACAGAACGCCTCCTGGTATGGGCTCAGCACAATCTGCGCTCGCTCAGAACAGTGCACGTGCCTGGCCACCTGAACGTGGGACCAGACAGACTGTCCAGGAACAATGTTCCAGCAGGGGAATGGTCTCTACACCCGCAAACAGTCCAACTGCTGTGGGAGACATTCGGCAGAGCGGAAATAGACCTGTTTGCGTCTCAAGAAAACGCTCACTGCCCGGAGTTTTTCTCCAAGAGCAGGTATGCGCTGGCCCACGTCTGGCCCCGCTGCCCGCTCTATGCTTTTCCCCCCGTCGCACTCCTACCTCAGGTGTTAGAGCAGATCAGGGAAAACGGATGCTCAGTGCTACTGGTGGCTCCGATCTGGAAGAACCAGGCTTGGTTCCCAGTTCTGATACAGCTGACGAGCGCTGCCCCATGGCCAATACCAGTGAGGAGGGACCTCCTCTCTCAGGCCAGGGGCTTGATCTGGCATCCTCGCCTGGAGCTTTGGTCCCTACATGCGTGGGCCATCAGCAGATACCCACTGACCTCCCAGAGGGAGTGTTAAACACGATCATGCAGGCTAGAGCCCCCTCTAACGAGACGGCTCTATTCCTAAAAATGGTCTGTGTTCTCTAGCTGGTGCACAGCATGCGGCTTTTCACCCCCAGACTGTGGAGTGACGGAGGTTCTCTCCTTCCTACAAGAGCTACTGGATGAGGGCAGAGCCCCATCCACGCTCATAGTTTATGTGGCGGCTATAGCAGCGTTTTCTAAACCAACGCTTGGCCAGTCACTTGGAAGGAACGATCTGGTCATTCGCTTCCTTAGAGGAGCTAAGAGGTTAAATCCTCCCAGACCTCCTTCAGTTCCCATGTGGGACCTTTCTACGGTCTTGGAGGCCATGAAAGGTGCCCCTTTCAAACCGATCCATTCAGCAGATTTCAAACACCTGTCTTTCAAGACAGTGTTTCTCCTGGCTCTCGCTTCAGTAAAGCGTATAGGGGACTTACAAGCGCTCTCAGTGAGCGCAACATGCATGGAGTTTGGGCCTAATGACTCAAAAGTCATACTCAAACCGAGGCACGGGTACGTTCCTAAATCCCTCAACACACCGTTCAGGGCTCAGGTGATTTCCCTGTCCGCCCTGCCGGTCTCTAACGAGGAAAAGGACGCCAGCTTCCTTTGCCCGGTCAGGGCATTGAGGGCTTATGTGTCTCGCACATCTGTTTTCAGACAGACAGAGCAGCTCTTTGTTTCATTCTACGGACGTTCTAAGAGACTTGCTGTGTCGAAACAGAGCCTATCCAGATGGATAGTCGATGCTATAGCACTGGCTTACGTCTCTAAGGGCTTGCAGTGCCCATTAGGTGTCAGAGCGCACTCCACGAGAGGTATGGCCTCCTCGTGGGCTTGGTCTAGTGGGATTGCCTTGCAAGATATCTGTATGGCGGCAGGCTGGGCCTCCCCGTCTACATTTATAAGATTTTATAACCTAGAGGTTCCCGCTTTGCAGGCTAAGCTGCTTTCGGTCTAATAAATCGGTACTGTCTGCCCCGATGCTTTCGGCCCAGAATACTGGAACTGCTTGAGCAAACGCTCGCTGATTGATCGCGCAGCTCTATGGGAAGTGTGTAAGACCCACTATATTCGTCAGTCCAGGCCGGGGGTCGCCCTGACTGTACTTCATCAGTATAAGTGCTCCTTATAGGACGCTAATTTTTTACAGGAATGATGCTATTCTAGCCACTCTTTCCTGGACTCTCTGTGAGTCCCTTATGATCATGTACTATATGAGCCCGGGCACTTGCCATTGGGGCTTTGGTGTTGGATCTTAGCATGCACGGCGTTTTACACTGTGTTCCCCTAGCGTAAGACTTAAGCAGTACGAGAGAACCTCTCGTAAGAGAACGTACTCGGTTATTGACGTAACCTCGGTTCTCTCTAGAAAGGGAACGAGTACTGCGTATCTTGCCGTGCCTGCACACGCTCTGGTTTGCTCCGGCGATAAAAACCAGCTAGCTAGCCTCTCGAAGCTATATTTATAGCCCAAGGCCATGCCCGTTTCGGCGGGACGTGACGTAGTGGGCGTGAAGCGCCCCCATTGGAGCTGACGTCACGATAGGGCCTTATCGAAAGGCTGCTGCAGTTGCCGCAGTGCAGCCAATAGGTGCGCGAGCCGTCTCGCCTGTGTCTGCATGCTGCCGCAACGCGTTTTACATTATTTCAAAAATTAAGGATAATTTTTTGGCTTCAGTATCTTGCGGAAAAGAGATTTTCCCCTAGCGTAAGACTTAAGCAGTACTCGTTCCCTCTCTAGAGAGAACCGAGGTTACGTTAGTAACCGAGTACGTTTTCATTGCTTTACCCCGGTCTTAAAGTAAAAAGATGACTGTGAAAAAAAGCAGTATTTAATTAAATACATTTATGATGGTATTACTACATTTTATTTAATTAAACGCATTTATGGTGAAATTACTACATTTTCAGCTCAATCTGTGTTCATTTTGACCAGGAAACATACACTGTCACTTTAATTCAGCGTTTGCGGCCCAGCAGAAATAGACTCGGTGCGGAAACGATCGCTGCACTGCTGTATACGTACCGCAACTGGGACAGATAAACGGACCGCAGTGTGAAAGCTCTAACCTGTTAACATGGGTACGAAAAAAAAAAAAAACGCACTGCAAACAGAGTAGGCTATGTGTGAAACGGGCATTGATTTATGAGACCAGCTCCAGTTCACGCGCTGGCCCGTCCTGATTATCTTTTGTCTGCTTTATTTACTTATTTAATCCAGGCAATTGGTTGATGAAACGTTGATTAAAATTAACAAAACGAAATTCACTTTAAAGAAAGGCTTTGTGCTTTCTGTTTGAGGTCTCTGTGAAAGTTTTAAAGCAGTCTTTTAGTGCCGCTTTCAGAGCGCTCACGTCCGTAACGGAGAACTGTCACGACCGTAACATTGTTGTTTTTTTTTCCTCATAAATGCGAATACGAAAAATAAAATAAAATAAAATAAAATAAATATTTTATGTTCTTTGGAGAGCCAACCCTTCTTCATCCGGTGAGTAGTATTACTTTTGGTTTGCACAGTGTAGCCTAATTCACAGAATGACAAAAAATATATATAACACGCATGTAGACCGATATTTTTCTAATGTCTGGACTCCTTTATTAACCCCCTGAGGTCGGCTATCGCGCTGGCGCGATAGGCTCGTTTTTTTCCGTATGAGTGCAAAAAAATAATTAAAAAAAAATATTAATTTTTATCTTATATGCTTGTGTTATACATCAATCGATCCTGTTTAGTGTGTATTTTTTTTGTGTATGCTCATAATAAAAACAAAGTGTTGTGCTTTTCGCCAAATAAAGAAAAATAAACATGATGCGAGTTCTGCCTACTCTCCGTCAGTGAAGTCAATTCTGAAACGCGTCCGAAAATGAACTGTAACTCAGCGAATACTCAGTCAAACAGGGATACAGTCACACAGGCATGAAGCTTGAATTCTCTTCTTTTAAATTTTATAAAAAAACAAATATTCACAGTTTATGTAATATGTATGCAAAGAGAGAGATGTCAGTCGTTCTCATCTCAGCTAATTAAGTTTTAATGCGCTCCGCCCACGGAGAGCACGCGCTATTCAAACGCAAATGTGAGGCGATCCAAACAAACCTGTGAAACGCCCATATCAGCTGGATAACACACACCGCGAGTTCACTTTCAGACTTATGTACTTTACGATGCTGTGAGGAATAATACTAAATACAAATAATGCAAAAATACTGTTTAAATAATATGAATCGCGTTTGAATGAATGAACGCACAGATGCGTGCTGTTGTGGAGCTACTACAGCTGGCAAAAATACTGTTTAAATATGAATCGCGTTTCTATGAATGAATGAACGCACAGATGCGTGCTGTTGTGGAGCTACTACAGCTGGCAAAAATACTGTTTAAATATGAATCGCGTTTCTATGAATGAATGAACGCACAGATGCGCGCTGTTGTGGAGCTACTACAGCTGGCAAAAATACTGTTTAACCCTCTGGGGTCTGGGCTGTTTTTGGGGCCCTTGAGATGTTCTGACATGCCCTGACATTTGTGCTTTTTTCAGTTGCTTATAAACATATTAATGGCAAAGGTGTAAATTCACTCTATAAAGCACAAACAGGGCTACCATAATATGTGAGCCATGTGTATGTACATGTTTTCATTTTTGAGAGAATAATGTTTATGCGTGGTTATTGAAAAAAATAAAAAATAAAAATTCTGAAATAAGGCCACAAAACACATAGTAAATATGTGTCAATAAGACTTTTGACAAATGGATGTCCTCGCCTACACTGTAAAAAAAAATCCTGTAAAAAAACGGTAAATCTCTGGCAGCAAAGTTTCCAGACGGGTTCTGTTAAATTACAGCAAATAACCATTTCACAAAATTACAGGCAAAAACCGTAAAAATACAGAATTGACTTTACAGTCAAAAATAATTAAATTACAGTACATTACTGTTAATAATGGCTTATTAAACCGTGGAAAAACAGATAAATTATGTCAAATTACATAAAAAGAACATTTAACTTTAAGGTTAAACTGTAAATTTAGGGTTTTATAAAGTTATTTTATAATAATGCTCTGTCTATCTACAGTAATTACCTTTAATATATAGTTTTTCTGTGTAAAATAACTATGAAGTTATGTATAAAAATGTAATAAGTACATAAATTTAAATACAAAGTTTGTATATTTACAGTTTTAATTTTTTGCAGATCCAGTTTCACAACTTTGACCAATCTCTAATTCAGTACTTAATAATAGCAAATGTACATTCAATTTCTGTTAAATTAACTAAACATACAAGGACGGAATACCTGCACATTTACAGTATTACTCATTAAACAAACACTGAACATCAAGATACGTGAATGATAGGAAATACAGGCTTAGTATATCATTTAGAACATGTAAAAATATCCACATTAAAAGACAATTGCTGTATGCCTTTATACTCTAATATAACTTATTTCAAACATTTACAATTACATTTTATCCAAAGTGACTTAAAATTAAGAGAACAATAGAAGCAACAAGTGCAGTGACAAGTCCCAGTTAGTGTAGCACAGTGCACAATTTTTTTTTTTCTTAATTAAAACAAAGATTTAGTAGGCTATTATTGGGTCAAGTGTTTATGAAAAGATGGATCTTTAGCAGTTTCTTGAAAATGTGTTGAGTTGGGCAGGTCATCCCACCAGCAGGGAACAGTCCAGGGAAAGGTCAGTGAAAGTGATTTTGTGTCTCTTTGGGATGATGGCACCACAAGGCGCTGTACACTAGCAGAACACAAGCTTCTGGAGACACACAGATCTGAAGCAGTGAGTTTAGGTCTTGCTGCAGCATCTGGATCAGTTGCAGAGGTTTGACTGATGCTGGAAGCGCTGCCAGGAGAGCATTACAATAGTCCAGTCTGGATAGAACAAGAGCTTAGACAAGGAGTTGTGTGGCTCCGATAGGAAGGGCCGGATCTTTCTGATGTTGTATAAGGCAAATCAGCAGGATCACACAGCAAGGATGGTTTGGCTGAAACCATAAGCAGTTCTGTCTTGGCAAGGTTGAGTTGAAGGTGAAGGTCATTCATCCAGCAAGAATTTTCCATCAGGTAGGCTGAGATGCGAGCAGCAACCGTCAGATCCTCTGGCTGGAATTAAAGGTAAAGATATGTGTCATTAAGTGATAGGAAAAGTCATGTTTCTAAATGACAGAGCCTAGTTACAATACAAAAAATAAATAAAATAAATAGATGGGTGGAATCTAACACAATCGTGGTCTTACTGTAGTAAAACCAAACCTTGTGCAGCTACAGTGGCCTCACAAGGATCAAATGAATATTCACATGGGAAAATACAGTATAAAACAAATTAAATGTTCTGCCACTTTTAGTGCAATCATATGACTCAGCCATTACAATATTTTAAATTACTTCTTCCCATACCTTGTTTGCCTTGATCATTCTGCTTTCCACTTGACCTGAAATCACAAAAAAAAAAAAAATTGTTTTAACAACTCAGTATTACATTTACACATGTCAGAAGAATATGTTCCACTGGGACAATGCAAAACCTCAAACGACTATGATCTGGAAGCTGAGCAGGAAAGGCTAACAGTGATGTTTTGAGCTGAGACACCTAACGTTAGGGGTGTAACTGTCTGTTCATCTGGATCAATGCAATTTTCATAACCAATGATCAAAAGTATCCTATGAAGCATCCAAAATGTAGATAAGTTCATTTCTTCATCAGAACACAAACATTCTATGAACTTTTATTTTATAAGCCTAATATATGCACATGTATGTATTCTATAGCTAACGTTACGTGTTGGCAAGCAGATGCAGCCAGAATATGCAATTTATCATGTTGTGTTCATATTCTAGTCAACTATCGCGTATTAACGAATATTTTATATACAATTAAACGGACTTGTAAACAGATATGTATAACATGTCTACGAAAGCTCGTTTTAGGTCTTTTGAGGTGTAGGTTCAACTGATCTTTCTTAAAACAGATGGAAAATGTAAAGACGCATGCTACATTTTCAGTGTTTTGCCCTCCAGCTCTCGCCTGTTAACTGAACATCATTTAAGAATGCTAACGTTAGCTTGAAAACTATAAACTTAACACAAATGTAATATAAAATATCGTTCACATGTAACTTAGTATAATGAGACTCTTACCTCAGCCGGTGATCCGTTGGCATGATGTCCGCTCGCTGTGACGAACAAGGCTCACTGAAAAGGGCGTTATTTCCGAAGAATCAAAACGAACTGACTGAAAACAGAGCTCCTGCTCACGGCTGCTCGCCTCTTGACGAATACGATTGCTTTGAACCACTGTTGATCTCAATCCACTTCAAGAGAGTAGCTAGACTGAATTCAAATCTCCCGCTTGCCCAAACTCGACTGATCAGCTAACGCTAACCGTTGAGGGCGGGAGTAAACAGCGGAAATGAATTTGAATCTGCGTCATCGCGCGCGCGCACTCAAACACACACACACACACACACACACACACACACACACACACACACACACAAAGCCCTAAATGTGAAGCAACGGAGATTTGAAAAAATATTCATAAAATATACATGAAATTATGGGAGAATAAGACAATGAAATAATGATCAAAATGAGTATAAAATAAAATGTGAAATAAAAAATAATTCAGGCCTACTGTAGCCTATGTAGGGTACTGTACAAATCACAGTCTATGGTACAAATACTTTTATTTAACCTTAAAAAAACCTCACTTTAACCTCCACATGATTAATAATCTGTAAGGAAAACATTGAATAGATGCAGATTTCCGCAGTTATACCTTCTTTTCTTTGTTTTCTAATTTCACAGAAAAAATCTGTAAAATATTACTTAATAATTTCTGTAAAATTACACATAACTCTGTAAAAATACAGACAAGTTCCTTTTAAAAAACGTAAAATTGCTGTAAAACCAAAATACAAGCAATTACCTGTAAATTTAACAATGGACCTTTAAATTACAGCAAATGCCTTTTATTTTACAGATATTTGCTGTATAATGACAAAACGGTAAAATTCTGTAAAAAAATACAGACAATTACCTGTAAAATTACACTTTTTTTTTACAGTGTAGTGTTTTTTCTTCAAAATTATGTGAAAATAGTCTTGCTTTATCGTTCACATAAAACCATACATTGATTTAAATTGATGTAAAACAGGTTTTGCTTGGAAAGCCAATATGCGAGGGGGAGGAGTAGTTTACACCTTAGATTACAGTGTCCCACCCACTTTGCATAATGATGAGCCATTCACTCAGGTGTGAAACTGACTGAGCCACAATACAAGAACAACAGATATATTTAGAAGACTTATATTGACCATTTAAGATTTTGCTTACATCTATCTTGTAAATATGTTTTGCTATTTTATTAAAAAGGTTACAATTACAATAATTACAATTTCAACAATATTTCAAGTGAACTCTTTCTTTGTAAAAAAAAAAAAAAGATTATAGGCCTACATTTTATCTATGTATTCATATTTCAGTCGATTTTTACTCATCTCAGTAGCAATTCAGTTTGCTAAAACATCATTCATTCACACACGCGATTTAAATTTAACTTCTGGCAAAGATGAAGTTGACGATAGGCTATTGACTCGCGATCTTCGCAGTAGGCTAGTGTTTTGGATGGTTTGTTTAGAACCAGCTTTCTGTAAATATATTTCACATTTTTTAGACATGTGAGGCGAGTATAGGCTACGGTCTGGTTCATGATGATCTCCAGTTCAAGCACCTTATGTTGTGATTGCTAGCCTATATTTACTTTAAATCCAGGAAATTTGTTAATGAAAAAATTATTAAAATTAAGATACAATTGATACAAAACGAAATTCGTTTTAAAGAAAGGATTTGTACTTTCTGTTTTGAGGTCTCTGTGAAAGTTTGAAAGTCTTTTAGTGCTTTTTTTAGAGCGCTCGCGTCCATAATGGAGAACTGTCACGTAATATTGTTTTTTCCTCATAAATGCGAACACGAAAAATAAAAGACAAAGACTTTTAAGTAAAACTTACTCTGAAATTGTGTTCTCGGCGGAATTCGCTCTTCAAAATGCTGCCGTTCGTCCTCTGAGGAAAAGGTGCATTCTTCCTCGCTGTCCAGAATCATCTGAAGGGAGTCTTTATTACCGGAGAAGCGTGTCATACTCAAAACGCGATGAACTATCAGTCTGAAGTCTGATGAACAAACTGTGTTTTTATGGCATTGATCGGGGGGCGTATGCGATGCATACTAGATCAGGTAAACTATTTACATGTGAATCGCGCCGGGGGCGGGGCGGCTGCCGCTCATTTAGAGATAATGAAGGGAGAAGGAAAAACGGTACCTCTCCTTGCTTTCAAAGGGATTACATGAGTTAAAAACATTTGTTTTTTATATAAATTACTTCATTTAAAAGAGGAGATTTCAAGCTTCATAAAGACATATCTCACGTGCCTGTGTGAGAAGTATTCGCTGAGTTATGATTCATTTTCGGACGCGTTTCAGAATGGACTACACGGACAGAGAGAAGGCAGAACTCGCTTCGTGATTATTTTTCTTTATTTGGCAAAAAGCACAACGTTTTGTTTTTATTGTGAGTATACACAAAAATAATACACATTTAACAGAATCGATTGATGTATGAAACTTGTTTTATAAAATCAAAGTCAAAAGAGTATTTGGGGTCTCAATTCAACTCATAAGGAAAAAAGCGAGCAGATCACGCCGGCGTGATCTCCGACCTCTGAGGGTTAAATACGAATCGCGTTTCTGTGTATGAATGAATGAATGAACGAACGAACGCACAGATGCGCGCTGTTGTGGAGCTACTACAGCTGGCAAAAATACTGTTTAAATATGAATCGCGTTTCTATGAATGAATGAGCACACAGATGCGCGCTGTTGTGGAGCTACTACAGCTGGCAAAAATACTGTTTTAATATGAATCGCGAATACAAAGAAAGATTACACTGGAAATATTGTTACAATTTTAAATGTTGTTGTAATTGTATAACCTTAAAATATATATATATATA
Organism: Scardinius erythrophthalmus; assembly: GCF_964197995.2. NCBI lineage: Eukaryota > Metazoa > Chordata > Actinopteri > Cypriniformes > Leuciscidae > Scardinius > Scardinius erythrophthalmus. Next base: position 51,420 of record NW_028296326.1, read on the forward strand.
TATATATATATATATATATATATATATATATATATATATATATATATATATATATATATATATATATATATATATATATATATATATGGATAGATGTAAACAAAATCTTAAAAGGTCATTATAAGCCTTCTCTTTAAATAATTTTATTATGCTTTATTAGTGACACATTTGAGAAGAGAATATATTCCAAATCTGAAAATACAGTATGAGAACAATTAACTGCACAATTACTAGAAATGTTTACCTTGGATATTGTACAATTTGCAAGCAAAATTTGTGGAAAAAAACAACAAACCAGTTATATATTGTCCTTGCATTCTTGTGGCTCAGTCACACACCTGAATGAAAGGCTCATTACGTATGCAGCCTCATTATGCGGGCCCCATTGACTCCGCAGGTGTGAATCACGCCCACCCGCATATGGCCTTTCCAAACAAAAAGTGTTTTACAAGATTTAAATCAATGTATTGTGTTATGTGAATGATTAGGCAGGATGATTTTCACATAATTTTGAAGAAAAAATTCTAGGCAACGTCATCCATTAGTCAAAAGTCTTATTTACATATATTTAGAATGTGTTTTATGGCCTTATTTCAGAAACTTTAGTTTTTTGTTTTTGAAAAAAACATGCATAAACATTATTCTATCAAAAATACAAACATGTACATGCAAGTTGTTCACATATTATGGTAGCCCTGTTTGTGCTAAATAGAGTGAATTTACACCTTTGCCATTAATATGTTTATAAGCAACTGAAAAAAGCACAAATGTCAGGGCATGTCAGAACATCTCAAGGACCCCAAAAACCCCTCAGACCCCAGAGGGTTAAGGGAGTATGGATATATCCATCCTGGACGTTTCACTATTGTTATTAATGCATTTTCTGAGAATTTATATTTCAAGTTTTGAAATATAATTCTATTTGAAAAAAAAAAACACACAAAAAAAACGTAGGCCTACTTTAAGATGCTTCTTCAGGTTTGAGGTGGAGTCTTTGGACGCTGAAAGGAGGTTGGTTGCTGGCAAGCAGAGGTTGCACTGCACAGTTATATTTCGTTCTCCCTTCTCTTTCTTTAATGTGAAATGCTGTTTGAATTTCCAAGATAGAAACGCATTCTTGCCCAGGCTCTGTTGTTCCGGCTCCATCTCTACCTCTAGCTCCCGCTGCTCCTCTTCCGACTCCATTAATGGATTGTGACTTTTTTTTTTTCGTTTTTATATTGGGGCTTCTGGGAAATGCATGCCTTAATTTATTTAGAGAGTGAATAAACTCGTGAAACAGAGAAGTATCGTCATGTAATCCATTGATTTCAACAATGTAACTGTATTCTAAATACCAACTATTTAAATTGTAACTGTAACGGAATACAGTTACTCATAATTTGTATTCTGAATACGTAACGCCGGTACATGTATTCCGTTACTCCCCAACACTGGTTAGAATGTATAGAAGGATTGCATTGTTTTGAATGATGTATGCCTTGTTTTTACCGAGCGGTACAGTACAGTACGATTCGTCATGGTAAACCCTGATCCGGCTTGCATTTCCACTGCCAACAGTAGGCCAACCCTTACTTGATTGGCGCGGTGTATACCTGAAAGAAACGAACAATATAATTCTTGTAAAGTAGAAAACAACACAGAAAATAACAATGGAGGACATACAGTATAGCAGATCTTTTTCTTGCTTCTCGGCTGTTCTTCTGTTTGTCACAAGAAGAAATGGTATAGTGTTTCAACTGTATTAAAAAATGGCTCCTCTTGTGTTGTCATTCCTCTTGTAGCAGGCGCAAGTGACGATTATCTGTCAACAAATCAACGTTCTGCTAACTCCACCCTTTAGTACCGGACTACTGTGCTAGGTACCCCAACGAAAGGGTCTCAAAAAAGTGGTACGGTATGGTTCGGTTCAGAATTAAGGTATCATTCACATCTTCTGACAATTCTTCTGATTTTGGGCTGTTTTTTTATCAGCCTATCGTTTCCTTGTAACGAATATGACTTAGCTCAAATGATTATAGGGAATCAAAATTATGAATCGGGTTGATTCATCTATATTCTTACAATATTAATAAATTATTGAAGCTGAAATTTAGACTTATTCGTATACATCAATGTTCAATTACAATGAATTATAATTCAATCATTAATATACCAAAATGTCCCTCTTTCAGATCAATTAATCAGAGTAATTTTAAGGGAAATTAATATATTAATTAAACAGCTGTTTGTCCCGCAAACTGGTCGTAAAATTAATTCCATCAACTTCTCAACAAAATTATCTCTTTCTTATAATTCGAAGAAAGCTATATTTTCTGGCCATGGAAAATTACTTTCTTGTTCTTATAAAATGTAGGTTACTTAACAGTAGCGCATTTGTAAAGCGTAGCTTGATCGTCGTTTCATTGACTTGTAAAATGAACACTTATACAGAGACAATCTAGGATATAATGGGGTTTTAATAATTGGACTAATACTACATCGAACTAAGGAATACAAGTTCTACAATTTACATGAGTATGCATATAACAATACAAACAGTAAAGACAAATACAAGACTAAACGGATAACAGATGAGAGAGGGAGAGGATGAAAGGGAGAAAGTGAAACTAAAGTTCCGGACGAAAGAGATCACCGAGATGATCTCAGCATGGCAAAATCACAGGCAATTTAACCTTGAGAGACAACAAGGAACCAAATCACATTAAAAGTTCAATAAACTTATCTTGCAAAATGGTTATCTTTGTTGCTGAAGAACGCAGAGTTCGTGCGTGTGTCCTAAGAGCAGCGTGCGTGTGTTTCTTTAAAGGAGAACTCCGGTCAATTTTAACATTGAGCTCATTTTTTTGTACATTTGGAGTGCTGTCAATACAGAGAACAACGACAAAAATCGGTGTTGCCTACACCGAGTTATTCTATTTTTAAAATTTGCACCCTGTTGACTTCAATAGGGCAAGTACTAAACCTGCTTTTAGCCTCTTAACATCCTTGATGTGTCATTACAAGTGCACAGAAAATGTGAGTGATTCCTTCTGAGTGAACACGAGTGGATCTGACTGCAGTAGATGTGAAAGAAATGTATAAAAATTATGTTATTTAAGCCAGCGCAAATACCTTTGTTTACATCCTGTTTTCGGGTGAAGTCCAAAGTAGTCGATTGCCGAGTTCACGCGCGTGATCATAGGTACTTAAATAACATCATTTTTATACATTTCTTTCACATCTACTGCAGTCAGATCCACTCGTGTTCACTCAGAAGGAATCACTCACATTTTCTGTGCACTTGTAATGACACATCAAGGATGTTAAGAGGCTAAAAGCAGGTTTAGTACTTGCCCTATTGAAGTCAACAGGGTGCAAATTTTAAAAATAGAATAACTCGATGTAGGCAACACCGATTTTTGTCGTTGTTCTCTGTATTGACAGCACTCCAAATGTACAAAAAAATTAGCTCAATGTTAAAATTGACTGGAGTTCTCCTTTAAGAAAGCAGGACTTGCTTCGGTGTGCGCGGCCGCGGGATTTTCAAAGGAGTCTTTTTCTTTGAGTTGAAGTTGCTTGCTGCGTTTGCTTCGCTGAGTCCGAATACGAAAATAAAGAAAAGATTAAAGAGAATAAAAGAGAAATTCATTCACGAGAACGGTGAATGAATGCTCCCTGAACGGGAGCCATATGGATCTTCTCGCTGGCGAAGCAGGTTCGTAAAAGTGCTCACGGAGATTTCCTGAGTCGGTCTTTTATGGAAAATATGGGTTGACGCCTCTGTTCGCACGAACAACCAATCACCTTCAGAGATTGCAGAGCGGGAAGAAGATTCCTTGTCTCTGGGGCAACGCCCACTCGAATGAGTCATGAGGAGATGGGCTTTGAGCTGTTCGGCTCCCAAAATATGAAAAAGTGTAAAATAATGCATATTACTTCATTCTGCTATCAGAATTCGACTCCGTTAGATTGAGAGAATTTCAGAGATATGAAACTTGTCATAGGAAGATTTTAGGAACACCAAGTTAAATGAGATATGCGTAATTACAAACATTTTAAAGTTACCATGGCTAGAAATAAGGTTTACCCAAAATGTGTTGTACACTAGCTACAAATGGAGATGAAACTTAAGGAACTAAACATGGTACACACCTGATTTGTCTAACCTAATTACCAAAGTTTACCAGGATACACAAACTACACCACGTAAAAGAAAAATTATGAGATGGGAAATTACATCCATGTTTACATTAGAGAGAATGGAGGGTCCTTTCAATCAAACTTTTGACAGGTTTATTGCTTTATGACCCTCTAAGCCCCGCCCCCTTTGACCGTGGGAATTTCCCACGCTAGCTCCTCCCACTTATGGGCTGTACGTACACACCGTGGGAAAATCGGACTTACGCCACACCTCCTTATGGGTTGAACATCTGAAGCGTGAGAAATTTCCCACGCTCAGTAGTTCTAAACAGTGTATATTTAAAACTTTTTTAAGAAATAAAAACATAGTCAAGAGTGTGAGATCAGTGTTTTTTATTAAAGAAGACAGATGTACATTCATCACTTTAAACGTTAAACTTTTAAGGTTAAAAAACATTAAAACATTAATGAAATGAGTTGAAATTGCATTTTTTCCTCTAAAAATAGTTATTAAAAAATGAGATGTTAAAACATTAAAACAACATTGACAAAAAGATAATTTTTAAAATCTTGACTTGTAAGCATTTAACTTTCACACAGTATTTTGTAAAACTTTTTACATAAAACACAAACACTGTTAAAAAGTGTTACGTTTTTACATACCAATTGTTAAAGGAGTCAGAGTTTAAAAGATACAAAAGTGTTTTGTTGTAGTGGAGCAGAGTGGACAGCGTCCTCTCACTCCGGAGCCCAGTCAGAAATGAAGCTCTCTGACCCTTCCAGAGAGACAGACCCAAACTCCGCCCCTATCCCACCCACAACAGATGTCATCGTGGGAATCTCCCACACTCCCTTCAAGCTCCCAAATTGAAAACACATCCGGTCATCTTGGTGGCCGAACTTAAATGACCAAAGAAAACCGATGCAACGGCTCGAAGAGACCACACCCCCTAACACACCCCTCTCAAAGCTGAGAGGTCAATTTTGATTTAAGGGTGTGTGTAAAAAATGACGTCACGTGGGAATCCCTCCCTCCCTCCCTCCCCACAGTCACATGAGATGTTTAAAAAGGAGCGCAAACTTACAGTGAAATACTACCTGTGATCTTACAAGATAATCTACAATGGCAATGGCTGCCCCTCCGAAAACTCCAGAGAGAAACATTGCTGAAGCTATGGAAGATTTGACTTTAGCTCCACGAAAAAAACGAGGAACGCACGGGCCATGCTTAACACAATTTCTTCACGAGCCGGAAGATTCTGTGATATATAGTTTTCACTTGTCTGTTAAAACGTTAAAAACAACGTGCTTTAAACTTTTTAAAAAGTGAAGCAATGTAGGCCTATTGGGTAACAGATCAGCGAGTTGTTTTTAATTAAACAAAAGTTTTGTTTTCCATATATATTTAAAACTTTTTAAAAACACTGTATAAAGTTAAAATGCAATGGTTTAGTATTCGTACATTTTACAACGTTGTCTGAAAAAAGTTAGAATGTGGTCCTTCACATACAGATTTAAAAAAGTGTTCAAAACAACATCAACTAAAATACAATATGCTACTAACGTTTAGTTTTAAGTTCCGTATTATACATCACTCATCGACGCTAGAAACATGAATGAGTATAGATCATGTGTGAAGCCGAGCCTTACACTAGATTTGTTTATAATTACACTAAATAACATTTATAAAAAAAATAAAAACTCATGTTTTAGTTCATTTTGGACTTTTAGTGAAGTTAACAAATATTCACTAACTTACTGATTTATTCTCTCTTCGATAGGATAATCCACATCTCCCAATGGAGAAATCTGATCATTGTTTAAGAATGCGTTTTGGAGTAAAAAATAATGAATCTGTTCAAAACTGTGCTTTAAACTTTAAAACCGTGAAACGTAAGCGATAGGCAAACAGTTTTTTTCACAGACATGTAACACTTTCACATACAACTTTTTAAAATGGTACAAACCGTTAAAATACAAAGGTGTGGTATTTAAAACGTAGCCTATCAGAAAAATGTAAAACAAGTTAGAATGTTTTCCTTCACATACAGATTTTAAAACCTGTTAAAAACTAAAAAGTCAACGTTAAATCATTTAAAACAAGTTATAGAATGTCTTTCACGAACGACTTTTAAATACCAGAAAAATTTAAAATTATGTTTTTTAAGCAATGTTTCAAACGTGAGCATTTAATATATATCAAACAACGTTTTTAAGTAAAACTTTTTAACAATACGATTTGCTGCTAAGTTTTGTTTAGTTTTTAGCTAAAATATCTCTTTGCGCTCCGAAAGCACAACACGAATGAGAAATAGACTGGCCTGTGAAGCGAGTCTCCGCCCACCTAACACTCTCCCCAACGCGAGCGCATCAGAATTCACGTGTGCAGAGGTAGCTACAGATTTAAATGTTGGTAAATGATTAAACATAATAACTCTAGGTGCACGAGCCGTCTGTCGTCAACATGCGTGGGGTTTTATTCGTATACAAGTACACAAATAAACATCCAACTCTGTTCACAAAGTGAAAGAGGCGAATAATAGGAAGAGACCAAAAGTCGGTATAGCGTTATATCTCTTCTGCACAGCTCACGCATCTCATACGGACATACCCTCTACGTACATGAGCAGTTGTCATTCTACCTCAAATTGCCGTAAATCCTCCAAGTGACCGCTACAATGTGTATGCATTAACATATCATGCAACAGTAGTTAAAATGTCTCAAACTATTTTTAAAAACATTAATACAACTCTTGCTTTACAAAAACTGGTATTAAAACAGGGTAAACTAAATCTACAATTTTGTGTCCTTAGTTTTTTCAGTTAGTCATATAGTTATTTCTTTTTTATTCTCTATTTTTACAGCCTTAAAATCAAGATGCTTCAAAGTAGGCTATGGATTGGAAGTAAATTACCAAAGACACAAACGACTTTGAACATTTATACATCAGTGTGTTGCTAATCAGAATTCTATATTCTTTAAATAAAGATTCATCTTTATTCATGCTTTAATTTCTTTAAAACAGTCTGATGACATGCAATATTTCTGTGGTTAATTGATTAGTAATGTTGCGAGAGGTTTCCTCATACGAGTAAAAAATGCTTTAGATGTGTTTGTGACAAAACATTGTATTCACTTAGACTTTTTGAATGTATTACTGATCCTTTTTTCTTCTGACCAACTTACATTTCATATTACCTGAGGCGTATCTGTTTCCTACAGTTAGCTGTAGGCCTAATGTTAGTGAACTCTAGGTCTTCTCTTTGTTCATATACGACAGTATTCACATGAATTGACTTGATTTGATAAAATTATGGTTTAAACCATCATCTTGACGTGAGACATTTACATTATATTATTATAGGCTACCGTCCTAGTTTTTAAATAGCGCTAAAATGTATATTTTACATTTGAACCCTTTATGCGGATATAGAATGCCGCACACGGTTCTCTGACATATCTTATCGTGTAAAACATCTATGTAGATCTAGCTAGCTAGGCTATGTTTTTAAAAATACCGCGAAACAAACACAAGGGCACATCTTTCTATAAGCGACCCTCAAAATCTGTGCATACAACAAAACACATGTATGTGTACAATGATTTATCAGGAAATTACTTTTATTTGAAGAAAAAAATTAAAATCAGCAGGTGGTTGATAACTATTGAAGCTAAACACCCCTGAATTCGGTAATGCTATACTGATATCACGTTTTAATTTACAAAAAGATAATTCTTAAAATGTTGACTTGTAAGCATTTAACTTTCACATAGTATTTTGTAAAACTTTTACATGAAACACAAACTAATTTAAAAAGTGTTACGTTTTTACATACCATTCATTAAAGGACTCAGAGCTTAAAAGATATATAAGTGTTTCGTTGTAGTGGAGATTTAAAACCTGTTAAAAACTAAAAAAGTCAACGTTAAATCATTTAAAACAAGTTATAGAATGTCTTTCACGAATGACTTTTAAAGATAGCCTACCAGAAAAAATGGAAAATTATGTTTTTAAGCAATGTTTCAAATGTGAGCATTTAACATATCACACAACAATAGTTAAAAAATACGTAAAACGAATAGTTTTTAAGCAAAACCTTTTAACATTACAAATCACACTAAACTTTTGGCATTAAACATGCAAAAGTAGTTAAAATATGTCTCAAACTATTTTTAAAAACATTAATACAACTCTTGCTTTACAAAAACTGGTATTACACTAAAACAAGGCACAAAATTTAATATTTCATTTACCCCTAAAGTGGGCATAGTTATTTATTTATTTTTACAGACCTAAAATCATGATGCTTCAAAGTATGGATTGGAAGTAAATTACCAAAGACACAAACGACTTAAACATTTGTGTGTTGCAAAAGCAGAAGCCTATCTTCTTTAAATAAAGATTCACCTTTATTTATACTTTAATTTCTTAAAACAATCTGGTGACCTGCATTATTTCTGTGATTACTTGATTAGTAATATTGCGAGAGGTTTCCTAACACGTATAAAAACTCAGATGTGTTTGTGACAAACACGTCATCTTCACTTAGAAGACTTTTTTTTTTTAAATGTATGACTGAACCCATTTTTCTTCTGAACAACTTACATTTCATATGAATTACCTGAGCCATTTAGCAACCACAGGAAATGCATGTTGATTTCTAAGTTTCAGACATAATGCAAACATCCAATGTTCGAGAAAGCTAATATTGGTGTAATCTTTGTGAGATCTCACTCACAAACGCAAAACTTTTTGTCGGGTGATCCACACATAGTGTTGTGGTTTAATTCTTTTCAGGGGAATGACTTCAAAGATATTTGACATCAGAAAAAATTAGACTTTATTAACAAACAAAGCCGAGTGTCCCTCTGCAGAAAGACCCTCCAGAAAAATTGCCCAGCAAACGTATATACCCTCTCCTTGTCCCAAACATGGTAATACATTCTATAGGTATTTTGAGAAATAGTTTTGTACCATGTGACATTACTGAAATAGAATTTTCTGCTGTAACAACACCTTGTGCTCTCAGGTTCCAAAGTCAGCCAAAGTCACCCACAGACAAGGAAATAATAGTGTACAAAAACCAGTTAAATTACTTATTTTCTAAATAATAAAATCTTCAACATTCCCTCCTCTGGGGCTTATTTAAGCCCCACATTCGCTATCCTTTTCCAGAGTGTAGTTTCAAAATCCAGTCCCCTCAGTTATACTACCTTAGTGACTAAATTAAGTCACTCATTCTTAGTTCCAATGACTGAAATTATGCCACCACACTCCGGTGGAGCAATCGAGCCAAACATCTTTCTCCATACATTTTTCTCTCTTTCAGTTGTTTTTTCTTTTTCAATGGAGAAAGTAAAAGACTCGAATCCTCCCTAATCAAAAATCAAACATTGTTACAAGTGTGTGGATGAAATTGGTTCAGCATTGTCTTATTGTCACAGTTATGTAGAACATGTCAAACACAAAAATCCCTTATACAGTTAAGAGTTCTCTTGCGGTGTAGATATCCTCTTCGACCCAGACACTCAGGATCTGGCTTATTCATTTTCTTCTTCATCCTTATCCGAGGTACTTCAATCAACGTCCAATGATTGTAAATCTTAATTTGGTTTATAAGCTCAAATATATGATTTGTTGCCCTCTCAAATTAGTTTTCATTATCTTCTTAATATGGGAAGTACACAACTGAATAATAACCCTCTTTTAATATTGCAACTCCAAAAAACATTTCTAATTTTTTTAAATCAAGTTTTCCTTAACTTTTTTTTTTTCAATTGTAAAGTCATTCTACTTTTTTCATGTAATTGTTTTCATTATAATAAAGGCAAATCATTACAAAAATCTCTGCTAATTATAGTAGAATAATTGATTTATTTTGCATGTTTATTTCGCATAATCCTTATGAATTTTTATTTAATATAGAAGTGGGTAAACATAACTTTCTCTCTTATTTATTCGCTTTTTATTTTTAAAGAATCAATCTTTTAGTCAGTCATTTTTAGTTGATGAACAAACATAACATTGTAGTGCATCTTCTATCCATTAAATCGCAATATGCTTCGTTATAACGTTTTACATTTCAAATTCTGTCTACTTTATTACCAAATTTAAACAATAAATACCTCACGTGTTGCAGCTTCTTCTCATTATAGCTCCTCAGTTCAAGCATACCTTAACTGAATACCTTTTCTTCCTTTCTACTAATTTCTAAATGAACTACCATGAATAAACTTAATTATGTCACATGTAATCACTCAAACTAAGAAAGCTTCAAGAGCAATGTTACATTTACTTCATAAAAGTAATTCAATGAACTCATTAGACAATTAGAAAAAATAACTCTCGAAAATAACTTTTTATACTCTTACATATTTATTGTACGGTCATTTCTTTTTCTCGTATAACTAAATAAATCTATACGTTCTCAACCATTTCAAACATAAAGCATTATAACTTAATTATTGTTAAAACTTCCTTTTCTGTAATTTAAGTTTCTGCATACAATTAATGTTAATTTTCAATTTTTCTGGAATGACTGCTAAACCATTATTTAACTTAATTCTGATAGAATTTCAAATCTAAGAAATACTTCTTTGGTCTTAAATTTAATTACTTCTCTTGACCCTCCTCTGTTGATCTCATTGCCTTTACCCATCTCTATCTTGTTCATATAATTTATTACCAAGAGTTTTATTAGTCCTTCTGGTACTGATATATAGCCTTATTTGTGTTATTGTTCCTTTCCTACCTTTATTTTTGTCACAAATTTCTCTTGTGCACAGTCAAAAATTGCAAAAAATGCCTTTTATTTAATTTTCCTTATTCTTTTCCTTATTCTTAATTTAGCCTTTTAATTATTCTCCTTCCTTATTCTTTTAATCCCTCCCCCCTTGCGCAAGGGAATACCTTGCGCATGGTTTGAGAATATTCAAAAGTATGTTTTTGTGCAATAACCTGTCATTCTTACCCCCCTCTGGTACCACCATATAGATTGTTCATAAGGCAATAATCTACATGGTATTGAACAGTCTATATGCTATAACAATCTTTTTGTATTGAATTTGAACAATTTCCATCTGAGGTGGTCGTTCTATTAGCACCATTTAAAATACATTTAATTAGTCAAATAGCATATTGAATCAAATCATAATTCAAATCATAAATGAAATCAAATATCTGTTAATAGCCCGTGTTAATCTTTCTTTAATTTTCAACTGTAGTCTTAAATTAATTACTTATACCCCTTTATTGACACTAGTACCCATTATGATCTATTTTAAAATATCATTTAGGTCGATTTGTATTTTCCTTCATGACTTGTCTTAATTTGCACTGTGCTATGACAGTTACTTGAATTAGTCGCTTATCATTCATTATTTTCATTTGTTTTCTGATTTTTCATTATCGTTTTTACGTTGTTTTTGATATATTCTTTAATTCAATCATTTTCTTTCTGGGGTTATTATTAAGTTGCTACTAGTATATTCAATGGCTTTAACATTACATTTAAAGACAGTTTGTTTGATTTTGACTATTGTTTGAACTTGTACTCATCTCTGTTGATTTTCTTCTTTGCACAACTCCTTGCAAGTTTCTTATTCTGCAACTTTTCATTTAAAGTTCTTCTTATCATTTGCTTCTTTTTCCATTCATGTTGATCATTCTGTTAGCCGTCTTAACAGTCATTACATGTTTCACCAGGGTGACTCTTTACGAGCCGTTGCATGGACTTCCCTCGGAGGTGAGGGGGCTGTTACTAGCACAAGCCCTCTTGATCCCTCACTTCCTGTTGTGGCGAGTAGAGGCTTGTTGGTCATTGTGAGTTGTTGCAATTCGCTTTTTCCTTTTCTCTCATTGGCAAGGGAAGGCCATCGTCAGCATGTCCTTGAACCCTCACTTGCTGTTGTGGGGGGTTCCTGGAGTCGTTTGGTGTATTTTAAGTTGAGAGCCATGGTCTCAAATGTCACTTTGCTGATCACTGGTTCTTTTTGTTTGAATCGTCCCAGAAACCTTCCTGGAACTGAACTGTTCTCATCTGTGAATGAAACCTTTATTATTTCTGTTAGTTCTGTTAGTGACAACAACATATATTAGATCATCTGCTTATCTGCTCCATTGTCCTTCTTGGTGTCACCTGTAAAATGATCATGTGGGCTGAGTGGTGTTCTGTCCCCTTTTGGGGGTTTTCTGCTTTGTAGCAGCAGGGCTTAACCCCTATATTACTTTTTACAATTAGTCAATCCAGCTCAGTTATCTCATTGTTTTGAGTTCCACTATCAGCATACTAGTTATCAGGCATCTTGGACAACACTCAACCCACTTTGCTAAAAGACAAAAGTTACAAGACAATATTTCATTCTTTTGACAAAGAGTCAGCTCCATCATGATATGCTGAAAAGAAATTCAAATGTGTTATGCTCCATCATGATATTCTGAAAGGAAAGTCAGATGTGTTAGGCGCTGCGCAAAATGTAGTACTGTTTTGTTTTCTTTTACAATTTTTTTTTTTTTTCCCATTTTCTTTTTCTATTGTCACTACAGTTTCGACCAGGATTTTAAACAAATCCATCCATGGTCATTATTGGGCAGAATATGCCCTGTGGGCCCACATATGAAATTTAGATACAGCTGTAGGCAAAATAATTGATTTGCCTTAGTGTACACCATCTCTCACTCATTCATAATCAGTCACTCATCGGCCATCACACATTCTTCTTCCGCAGGTTGTGCTCTAAATGCGGAACTTACAAATTTAGCTGTGGAATTCCAAAGGTCTGACAGACAACATCACAACAGCTATTCAAACACTATTCAGAAGTGTCAGTTATCTTAATGCTTAGTTTACCACTGTTGTTATAATCCCTTTTTTCTTGTTTTTTCCCAAACTCTAATAGATTAAATATTTCAGAATAATAGGCCTTAGTATGGTGCAGTTGAGAGTAAGACAGCCAATTGTAATTTCTCAAATGCATTTTACTTTTTGTTTGGTCTACTTTTTCATATTCTTTTTGTTTTTGCTCATGAGCTTCTTTAAGAATAAAATTGGAGATCTCTGCCTAATCTTGGATCCATGGCCAATAACATTTCCATCTCATTATCCCAGTTTTGACAGCATTTTTAATTTCATAATTTTTGGACTTTTGGAGTTATTTCTTCTCCAGTCTATCTCTAGAAAATTATTAAAACAAGATGGAGTGACCAGTGTTTTGTTTTGCAAGCAAAACTAACAATTCTTTGACATTTTTTGTCTATCTTTTTCTTTGCCAGAGAATAATTCTATCATGCGTTTATCCCTATATTTGTCCTCACTATACCAAATCCAGCCTCAGTTTTAACTATTTTGTGAGTTGAGCACCCACTTCTCTGTATTTTCTTTTTTTATAGAGCTGGAATTGTACCTATTGAAAAAGCAGAGAGGGTTAGTTTAGCAGAGAATATAAAGAATTGCCATGAGACCAGTGAATAATCAGAATGAATTAAGTTAATATAATAATGAACTAAATTTGACGCAGTCTCTGGAGTGTTCATTAGTTTTGTCACACCTGTGGTGCCGTAAGGGTCAGTTCTTCTGTTTTTAGATCAGTGTTCGTTGACATGTTTTTCAGCCTTGCTGTCACTCAATGGCCATTGCAGAGTGGAATATAGGCTCTGCTGCTTCTCTGTCTCTTCTCAGTTTGGGATTTTGATCAATCCTGTAACAGTTTTGCATCTCAGGATTTGTCTTTGTCTTTAGGAAAAGTCTCAAGTGAAAGATTCACCTTTTCCAGTCTTTCCATTAACTCAGTCTTTTTGGGTCTTTTTGAACTTCAGGAGGGGAGCTGAGAACCCCTCACCCACTTCTCTCTTCTTCTCTGCGTCAGTATCTCTGCATTCATGTCTTTGCCCTTTGCCCTCTTGTTGCTTCCACAGGGCTCTGTTTCCATCTGCAATTTGAATACTCAGAGATCTGCATGAATCAAATTGAACTCTTACATATAAGCTATTAGCTCTTTTTTTACATGCCACTTTTTTTAACCTGCATCTTTTCACTATTTCTTTTATATAAAAATCTCACTGGTTGACCATAGCATTTCCCTCATTCTATTAGTAAGCAGTTCTTCATTGCAGGAAAAAGCAAGCTAGTTCTGTTTTTCTATATCAGCAATAATATAACTCTGTTGATCTGAGAATAATTCAATTAAATAATTTTCCCTATCATAAAATCAGACTTCAATCTTTCTTCTATATTTGCATGCTGTGTTCACAATAATCTAGTATGTTTCTCAACAATCATCAAGGAATTCTTCTTATTTTTTACTCTCATCAACTTCTGTAAAGTATTTTTGACTTTTGAAACTTGGTCACTCAATCTTGCTAACCTTCAGCACACTGCACCAGTTATTTTTCTCTTAACACAAACTTATTTATCTGTAATGGAATACTTTTTCCACACTGTCTTCAGGGATAACGAGATACAAATTTTAGACGTCTTCAGATATAATATATAATATATTAAGCACGTGCAATCTTATTTGTATTCACCTATTAATATTTATCATTACATTTATTGATTAACTATATATCTTATTATTTTAACTTATTTTATACTACTATATTCTGCTAAGCTAATATCTTGAAACAATTGTTTTCCCTTACTTTTCTTTTTTTTTTTCTAATACACACCATTTCAGTCCCTTCATTCACAGGTCATTCACACATTCTCTGTCCCTTCAAGCAACCAGGGTCAGAGGTCACTTATTTTCAACCACAGGCACAGTCACAGGATCCTACAGGCACACCAACATGATCTAACACACTTTTTTTCCCTTCTCTGTCAGATCTGAACAATACATTAAAATATTCACTCCTTAGTACAATGACACTTTTAACTATCCTATTCCTAGGATTTAGATAGCCTGAGCAGACCCTTGCACATGCATTCAAGGCGGTAACCGCTACCTAAACCTATAGACTTTTAAAACCTCTATTTTTCCAGCTTCACCCATAGCAGTCCTTCGTTAAAACTTTGTTTAACAAAGCGGTATCCGTGAGCTAACCATCTGTGCACATGCTATACTTCTCAAAGTAAGCACAGATAAACCACTGATATCCTTATCAGTATAAATCCCCTGTGTGCATGCTTTTTGCTCATCATCCTTCTCGGCCCACTTGATGAACAAACACAGAACCTTACGTACGTACGTCAAAACTCTTTGCGCTAATTCAGCATCACCAGTAGTTATAGAATCCACTCAGGATTAAACAAGCACTAGCAAACACTTTTGGGAGCCCCCCCACGCTTTTACCAACTACTTGACATCTACAAAGACAATGCATGCAATTTTTCTGATATCAAACACTCCTTTTCACTTTTTAAGTTCTTTAAATTTGGAGAAGCTTTTCTTACCACATCCGGGCCACTGGTGACTTACACACACCTTATTCAAAAGCAAAAACTGCTCACCTCAAAGTACAGCGGCCACTGTTGTCTGTGTCAGTCACCAGCGATCCCTTTGTGGCTCCTTCAGCTCCTAAGCCAAGCCCCACGTTGGGCGCCATTTGTTGTGGTTTAATTCTTTTCAGGGGAATGACTTCAAAGATATTTGACATCAGAAAAAATTTGACTTTATTAACAAACAAAGCCGAGTGTCCCTCTGCAGAAAGACCCTCCAGAAAAATTGCCCAGCAAACGTATATACCCTCTCCTTGTCCCAAACATGGTAATACATTCTATAGGTATTTTGAGAAATAGTTTTGTACCATGTGACATTACTGAAATAGAATTTTCTGCTGTAACAACACCTTGTGCTCTCAGGTTCCAAAGTCAGCCAAAGTCACCCACAGACAAGGAAATAATAGTGTACAAAAACCAGTTAAATTACTTATTTTCTAAATAATAAAATCTTCAACAATAGCTTTACTAAAAGAAAATATTATGGAAGTCATTTTCAAACTGTGAGTGGGCTATGCTTCAACATGTAATTATACCATATTTTATATATTAATATCATGGTTCCATGTTGTTTTAATGTTTGTTTGTTTGTTATTAACTAATACCTTTTTTAACTAACACTTCAACATCCTGCACAAATTAAAGAAACGTATGAGCTAAGGATGTTCTCTGACCCCAAATAAACGGGTAATAGAGTGTTCACAATCTACAATATACAGTTAGATATTCTCCTACTTCGTATGTGTGTAAATAGTTGTGCTTATGGACTAACTTTAAAACATAATCTTTATACAGAGTCACACGTGTCCAAAACATCCATGTAAGATTCAAAAGACCCAAACCTCTAAGAAAAGAGGCTTCAAAAACATAGTTTATTATAAATTCACAAAAGCATGCAAATGATGACCCTGTTTTACATTTTGTATGTTGGACCGTATGTTTTAGGTGAAGACTTTTCATTGAGAGCTGTCTATAGAAATAAATGACAATTAAGAATTTAAGTGATAGTCTTTCTGTTTGACTAAATTGATACTTCATTTAGTGCAACTTTTCCCTCTATGAATTACACAAAGTGCATGCTGTTTTACACTTAAACTATTACAACAGAATCACATCTGACTATTGCACTGAGAGAGGCATATTCATCCAAGCTCGAGGCTGTTAAACAAAGTTCCACACTTTGGTAAAACCTAAATTCTAGAGGTCAACTGGGTTAAAAGTAAATGCATCATGAGTCATTTAAAACAAATACAGAAAAGCCACTATAGTGATCAGTTTTAGCGTTTGAATTGACATTTTACACATTACACTGTTTACATCTTGTTTTTGTACTGTTTTTGCAAAAAGTGTATAGTCACAGAGCGTGGTCAAACATGTTCATATAGGAATGTATGAAAAACATGAACAAATATTGCATAAAGAGAATTAAATGACGGTCCTTCTAGTATGAGAGTGTTTAAGACTAAACAAATCATATTTATTTTAGAACATCTTTCTGCTATATACAAAACATTGACGTGAAAGTTGAGTATTACACTTTAAACTTGTCTAACTATTACACTTATTTTGTTATTATTACACAGTTATTTTGTGTGTGTCACTAAACAATATGGTTAAGCTAATGAATTACAGATGATACGTGGTATTTTTACGTGAAAGGAGGGAAAAGAATATTTAACATATAAAAATAAAAATATTTTAACCTATCGTCAATTTCAATTGTTAGATAAATCATCTAACAATCAACAGTTATATGTGAAACAATTAGAGTTGGTGTAAATTTGAACATCCAAAAACTGTTGTTACTTGGATGATAAATATCTTCACTTTATGATAGGAAAGTACGGACAGCGCCTTTGACCAATCCTCTACATATGGGGCACTTGCGCAGAGAAGGTGCACATTCTTTGCACACAACTAGGTGACCACAGGGGATGAAGACAATGTTCACTTCCTTATCCGTGCAAACTTTGCATGTGCGCTCCTCTTGAAGTCTTCTTAACTGTTCCTCCATAGGCAAGTCTGAAAGATCTTGACTCGGGGATGCAGCTTCACTTGTCTGGGCCATCAGTTCTCTCAGCAGGCAGACATCATTCTTCTTGATCCAGTTGCGGAAGACCTCTGCTGCTGTATTTCCTTTCGACAGGACTAACTCAATGAGCTGCCCTGTCTGCTGCTTGACTGTAGTGCAGTTACGAATAATGTCATACTCTTTCTGTGAGATGATGTTCTCCTCTAGAAGATGGTCCATTAAGCTCTGCACGCTTTTTAGCTGCTGTGACATGGCAAGATGATGTTTCTTAAGAAAAGTAAGAAACTCACTTTCTCGCTCCTCCTCTCTCTTCTCATCTTCAGCACTTAGTAAATCAGACATCAACTCTTGAGCGGTTTTGTAATTTTCTCCACTTGCGAGAATTTTGCTTTGAACGGTTTGCTTCACCAGGCCGCGCTCAAATCCCATCTCTAAACCAGACTTCACCACAGGATTGTTCATCATCACTGCATCCTCTGAACGGTCTTCTCCAGGACCCAGGTGTACAACAGGTGGATCAACAAATTCTCTTGAGT
>NW_028296325.1:0-67950 GCF_964197995.2 Scardinius erythrophthalmus
TAAAGATTTTTGTGACTACAATTTAGAATTGGACACAATTATCTTATTTTAGGCTGAAATGTTATCAGTTGCATTCTTTTAAGAATCTTATTTGAATATGAAAGAAAGGTTGGACAAACAGGTCTCATGGAGGGCGCCAAGATTGTTTTATGGTTTGTTGCTTTTGTCAGTCTCTTTTGAGACCTCAAAAACATACAAAAATGCAGTGGTTGCAAAGTCTGACATAAAACCAAATTAAAAGCTATGTTTTATAAAACTGAGCCTTAAATGGTGTTGTTTAAACCATATTTGGGACATCAGTCATGAACTTTTTTGACACTATTGAAAGATTTTCAAAGAACAATGATTACTTTGATGTAATTCATAGTGGTCTTTGTCTAAATTATCTCATAAGATAAGGACAAGCTGTGCATGTCCTCTGACACTATCAGGGCTGGTAACAAGCCTCTTAGTAACACAATAATTTTCATTATATACATCAGTTGTAAAGTTTAGCGTATTTTTCCAAATTTCAGCCTCTAGGACTTCTGCATAGCAGCTGTTCTCTAGGACTGAAATCAATTTCTCAGATAATTTCTTTTGAAATATTCTAATTGCATTGCACTGTTTTGTCCAACTTTACACTTCACACACAAGGGATTCAAGTGAGACAGTTTTACTTGTTATCTTTTAGCTCATCAAATCACAAGGTTTTTCACAAGTTAGCGTGACCATTTTCTTATTTCCAGTGTTGCAATGTTGTTGCAACAAAACAAATAATTAAATGTAACGACATTATTTACCTCAGAATTTAAGTTTTTAGTTTTCAACCCTCTGTTGAGTACCAGAATAAAAAATTTAATTATGTTATTCCAATTTAGGTTTCATCACTTGTTGCTTGGGCAAACAAGGAGGTATTTAAAGTTAAAGCAAGGGATATCTTTTCTCATCTACGCTGCCGCTATCATGTCCCTGATATGTGGTTTTATCTAATTCTCAAGCCCCACCGGATTTTGCGTTCTCCGGTCTAACTGGGTATGCCGACCCATTCTACAAATGTGTCTATATGAGGTGCGTCTGAATTTACCCTCAACACTTCTAAAAGGCAAAATAGAATTGACTTACCAAACGGCTGAAGAAAGAGAAGGACATCTTACTTCTCTTATTTGTTGCAAGTCCCAATATTTCACTGAAAAGACACTCACAACCTGGAGAATCACGGAGGGACTGTCACCACTTTGTAAGGACCATCCATTGGCCCAACGACGGAATCCAACGGCCTGGCGAAGGTTTAAAGCGTGTATGTCTTTTCAGCGATCCAGTGAAGTTCACTTAATTTATTGGAACTTCGTTTTAGTATTACTTTAGCTCTATGCGTAATCTGACTCCAATTTCAAATGATAACCAAATTTAGATCGTATTTCTGATTAGAAAATACTCATAAATATTGATTATGAATTAATTTAGATCTTTGATTATTCTGATTATCCCATACTTTCAATTATTCGTTCATTACGGACCTAGTGTCGCTTTGAGACGTCACGTCGCGACTGCGCGCTCACGATCACAAACCAGCCAGTCCTGAAATAGTCAGAGGGTGTAGTACAAATATTTTACCCTATGCGGTCGCACACTACAGACCCATAGGTGTAATTTATATAATATTTGTAGCATACAACATGCTAAGTCAGGGAATAGTCAGAAATCAGAAGGTCTCCTAAGATGTGCCCCATGGTCCATTCAAAGTGCCTTCAGTTTGATCTATTCTGGACAAGGTTTTGCGGAAACACCAGACTACACATTAATCTACTGGAAATAATGATTTCAGAAGAATGCAGAATAAATCAAGGTTAACATTTATTTGTCAGGTAAAAATGTATCATGCCAATTACAGAAGTAAATTATTAAAAGCCAATTCAAAAATACATGACATCATTTACTCAAAGATGACTCTAAAAGTAAGTAATGTTTTCCTGACAGAGACACACAGTAATGTGTCAGGACCTTCCAACAGGAAAATACTGAAACATTACTGTGGGGGAAAGATCCTGGTAAAAGATTCCCAATGATTGCTCTGTCCCCTCACCTTAAATACCAGACCAGAACAAAAGGGGTTAAACAAATGTTGTTTAGAGTTGGTTGGGCCAATCCATGTACCCTAGGGGGGTAGCACCTGGTTTCTTGAGATATCGTAAAGAGATATCAGCCAGAGAGGAGATACAGGATTCTCCTAAGTTCTTCAATCTTTTTCATTAAACCAATGACTGCAATGAAATTAAGACCATTTTACCAGTCGCACTGTGCCCTTTAAAATGACATCAAACATGTAAAGGAAAAACAACACATTCACAAGAAACACCATATGTGTTAAATAGACATTCTTAATGAACTTTCAGTGCCTTGAGGAGGGAGAAGAGGAGGGAGAGGGGGGATGAGTTGAAGTCAAACAAAGGGACAAGGAGATACGTTTGGGCAGGACAAGGTTCTGTGCTCTGCCTTTGTTGTCCGCTGTCCAGGGTGCATTTTATGGCGTTATTGCAGGGTGAGTTTTGTTTTAACAGGAAAATCAGTTCTTACAACGGCGATTCCTCGCATTAAATAGGCCTTCTGAATCGAGGGCAAAAGATTTGCACAACAGATCTCAAACACCTTAAAAGGGGAAACACAATGGTTAATACCCATGAAAATGCTTAATGTCTCGACCCAATCAGGAAAAAGCTTACCAGACAATGAAGTCAGTCAATCGCTCGTAACGAACCACTTTTAGATGGTTTGGTTTCGCTTTGATCCTGTCACGTAAACTGGTCTGGATATCTCTGAAACAAGCTATAAAGCACCTCCTTTTAAAATAAATGCTCACACACGCAGCGCCCATCACCTCCCTCGACCCAGACTTACCCGATGATGAAATCAGTCAAGCAACGAACCGCCCACCAGATTATTTGATCTCACTTTGATTCCGCAGTGTCGCATAAATGAGTTCACACATGCCTGCAACAAACTAAACGTCATACCCACAAGTCAGATTAATACCCAACCACAATTGTCATAAGACACTGCATTACAAGCTTACCGTAGACAATCGCCATTGTAAAAAGCACGCAACCGCTAGCGTAACACCACACTCGAAATGCCCGCACGTGGGAGCGAAAAGGGAACCCCCGAGTCAACAGGAAGCAGCGTATCCTAACCGGCTGAAAGAGGCTATTTATGGCCAATCGGAAATGACGTGTCCCAATACTTAAAGGGAAATTGACGGCAGGAACCTCTAGCTTAATTTGCATAAGTGGGCAACATGGAAAAGAGAGCATTCGGTCACACATGGATGCATAGGATGCCGTTGCCAGGGGTTGGCAACCAAATGTAGTAGGATACAGCATGCTGAAACACTAGAGAGCAGCGACAGCAGCAGTGACTCTGAAAACAGCTAAACAAATTGTAAATATAGATAAATAAAAATACATTTAGAGTGTACTGGAATGGTGATATATAAAGTTTTCAGTCCAAAAGCACAAATATGTCATGAGAACATGCCAATAGCACTCAAAAACAGCACATATCATGTCCAAATCTACGCCTCAAATTTCTCAGAGGTGGAAATGACATTTTAGCAGTTTTTCTGCAATATTAGCACACCCTCATGTCAGGCTTAGCTACTTTTGGACTTATTATGTTGTTTACTTGTAATGAACATAAATACATTATTTTCATATTTGTTGTACATAATTCAACCGAACTACAGCCAAGGTGGAAATGACGCTGAATAAAAATATTCTGTATAAAAGCTTGACATACCTTGATTTATTTTCTTGTGCTGAAGAGCACATGTGCTTAAGTTTCATCTTCAACTAATACATCCTTTTCACTATTATTTCCATGATTACCAAGTAAATAAAATATTTAAGGTGGGTCTATTAAAGTGGATTTTGTTGAGGGAGGTGGAAATGACGGAAAACCTGGGGACAGACTTATTTCATTCCAAAAATAGTTTAAAATTATGATATACATATGGAATTTCGATGGTATGATATTATTTTATTTGTCCTTAAGACAAACATGTTAAAAAATATTTTTAAATCGACCCTTTAATATAATTTTCTAACATTCAAAGAGGGCCAGTCTGGGTTGGGGACAAGCATAAAACTGCAAAATATGCTAATAAACAGCCCTGCAAAAGCATTTTTAAAAGAAAAAAGAGGCAAGATTTGATTGTTACTAGGATGTTGGAGCATGAACTTCATAATGACAGTTTATTTGTGCACTTGTTTGTTTATTTATTCACAAAAAAAGGCCAGGGACAACAAAAGTGCCTGTAGTTGGAGAATCACCCATATAGCAACAGTAAACAATACACAGTAAACAGTAAAATAGTGAAAAAAAAGAAGAAGAAAAAAAAAAAGAGTGCAATAGCCAGTAGTGCAATGTAACCAGAGCAGAAGCTGATATCCATATGTCCATTTAAAGTGACAGTACACAGTCATTTGTGTGTTCTTGAGTCCTTTGTCATTAGGGGGCAAACGAATTATGGGGATGAAAGTTTGGATGGCACCAAGATATTCAGGGCTCTGACAGCTTGGGGGAAAAAGCTATTACAGAACCTTGCAGTGCGGGTCCTGATGCTGCATAACCTCCTGCCTGATGGTAGAGGGACAAACACACTGTGTGAGGGGTCCTTTACAATGGCAAAGGCTCTGCGCACACAGCGTGTCCGCAAGATGTCTTGGATGGGTGGGAGGGAGACCCCTGTGATCTTTTCAGCTGACCTCACTATGCGCTGCAGGGACTTGCGTTCGAGTGCTTTGCAATTCCCAAACCACACAGTGATGCAGCTGGTCAGGATGCTCTCCACAGTTCCTCTGTAGAAGGTGGTGAGGATGGATGGCAGGAGCCTGGCTCTCAGGAAGTACAGGCGTTGTTGTGCCTTCTTCCCCATACAGAAAAAAAAAATATTGAAATATATTTTAAAGTGTCAAAAATATATGTGGCATATATTCCAAATACATTGAAATATATTTGCATTGTTGTTCACTTATATTTATCATTTTGAAATATATTCTGAAATATAACAAAAATATATGATGTTAAGTGTGAAATATATTTACATTTATAACATGTAATGTAAAATGACAAAATATATGGTCATAAAATGTTTAGCTTGCTAAAGAAGGGTCGAAAATGTATTTTGATCATAGTAATTCCTCTACCTTTTCCTCTATACACAACAGTAGGCTACCATATTTCACTACTGTATTATTACACACAGCTATAATAAATAACTAGAAATATGCATTTCCGGAGGAACTGCAAAGTGTGCTTGCTCGGGTGCAGTGCACTAACGTTAGCAGGTAGTGGATAGATGCGAGAAAAAATGCGAGAATGTGAGAAAAAAGATGTCAAACTGTCTTTTATTTTCAAATTTAATTCCTCAATCAGCGCTGGACCGGCATTTTCTATCTTCCGCTGAGCCCTGGCCGTAGACAGATCATGTGTTTTACCCTGTCAATGCAGTGGTCTGCGTTGCGCTGATCTTATTCACACTATCGAGTGTAGGTGCAGCATTCTAACATTGAGTCATAATGAGCTGTTTATGAAGAAATTATCCGCTTCCTAATTATGTCATTTTAATCACGAAATTGAAACATTGAAAAACAATTTGCTCTTTATGGTGTGCGAGTGATAGAGCGCGGCAGCAACAAACCATCAGCTTGCAGCGTAACAACATTGAATGCTCGGCCGAAAAGCTGATCATAGCTGTACAGGGCGCCTTATTATTTTTCATCTCCATAAATATATCTAGTAGTAAAGCTAATGCAAGGGCTAGAAATCTAGTAATCTTTTGCTGATACTTCCTTAGCTGTGTCTGAAACCGCTCACTCATTCACTAATCCCTACATAGTGAATGGCAGTTGAGAGAACTACATCAGCAAAGAATTTGGACGCTGACATAATTATCACGCGCCAGAGAGCTCAGACAATTTGTCATAAACATTACCTACCCATCTTTAATATTTCCTTTTTTTGGCTGTGTGAATTGTATGTAACCATTGTATGTATGTATTTTTCACGTTTATTGCGTAATTTGATTAAAAAAAAAAGATAATAAAAACACTTGCTTGTCATATTTATTTACTTTTTTAATTTATATGTGAAAATAAAAGAGAACAAAACACTACACAACACATTTGATTTTTCAAATATAGACATAACGGTATGTATAAATAAATAACCAGGCGTCTGGTCTTATAAATGATTGTTTTCTAACTCGGGTGCACCGTTGCCATGGTGGCATTTTTGTTTATTTTTCATTCGCGCTCAATCGCCTTATCGTGATGGATTGTGGGAAATAGTGTCTCAGCAAGTGTACATCGTATGTACACTCGAATTCAGAGAGGATTGTGGATAAAAGTAGTGAAGAATGTAGGGAATGATGTCGTTCACTCAGAATTCGGACACCACTACAAAATGGCCGACACCCTAAATAGTGCACTATATAGTGGATAGGGAGCGATTTCAGACACAGCTCTTGTCATCATGGAGAGCGCAGTTCATGTTTGCATAGCAACGACAGACGCCACAGGAGAACAAGCGAAAGGAGACAGCGGCGCACTCGCGCTTTCCACTTGTTTTTACACATCTAATGTGCGTTCCATTCGACAGGGTCCATATGCAATGTTCACTGCTCCCCTACTCCCTGAGCACGGTATATCAGTTGAAGTGGACTTCACTGACAATAACCGCTCATTAGAAACGCCCAGCAAATGTCATCAAAGAAAGTCAACGACGGAGTCGCGCAGATTATGATATAACAAATATATATAGGACTACATTCATATTTTAATTTTTATTATTATATTATATATTTACAATTATATTGCACTATTTTACAACTACCTAAAATAAAATCACTTTACTTCACAAACTAGCTAAGCTGGCTGCATTCACTGAGGTAAATTATAATCATCAAAAATAGTATGTGATATTCACAACAATAACCGTTAAAAATACTGTCATTTGTATAACAATGGCGAAATGTATTACTTACACACATACGTAAACTCCTCCATGATCGTTAGTTATGACCGTTCTGACTGGTGATGACCTGATGCGCGAAATGACAGTTGGGTGTGATCATCGCTCTCCACTTCCTGTGAAGTGATGTATCGATGTTCCCTTATTCCCTATGCCGTGCGCAGTGCCCTTCGAACTGAACATGTTCACTCCCTTCGGATTAGACTCTAACTTAAGATGGCGGAATACCCTGTGAAGTCCACTTCGCAGTCCACAACGCACCTCTAGAGCGACGTTGTTGATTGTTTGAGCATGTGACTGCGCGTTTCTCCTTGTTTTCTATTGTTATGCGCAGCATATTTCCCGCGCGCACAAACACAGCCACAGACAATTAATTGTTTGTTCGGTTATCGAAGAAGAGCATGATGTATTTTGTATAAAGTTTTTTTATTTTTTTATTAACTGCTTTGAGGATTGGAAATGCACAATTCATGCATACAAATCTGTATATATTAATAAATGAAGATGATTAAAATAGACCAATGCAAAAAACGAAATTCATGCCTGCATTTATTAAGACAAACCTGGTAAAAACGAATGCAGTCTATACACTGACTTGGCTGCTCTGTGAAATGTAATACAACAGTGCCACCTACTGTCTAAATGCATTACCTAACATCAAAAGGTGAAACTCTTGCATAGACATAGGTAAATGGGTTTGTCTATTAGCCTGAAATAAAAAAATAAATAAAAAAAATTCAGATCTTGTACATCCTCACATTGGAGTCTCGAGTTAATGTACAAAGTTTGGTTTCGATACGTGACAGCATTCCTGAGATATGAACTACTTCCTGTTTTGGCGACTACGCCGCCAATTTCGTTTGGCTGTGACGGGCAAACGCTTCCAAAAATCAAAAATCCTTCTAGTAACTTTGGTGAGGCTTGCTCCAAGGATCATGTACGTCCAGTTTCGTGAAGTTCGGACCAAATTTGTGACCTGTGAAACTTTAGTTTCGTTTTCTGTTCAATCCACTATGGCGGACGAACGACATGGACTCGTGATGTCATCTTCGCGAGCAACTTACACCGGTACTGACCGAACGTTTTAAAGTTGGAACGGTGTCTCTGTCTCAAAGGGTCTAGGCGCAGGAGCTGGCCAAAATTTTTCTCCCGGGAATAATAATAATAACTAGAAAAATGCATTTCCGGAGGAACTGCAAAGTGTGCTTGCTCGGGTGCAGTGCACTAACGTTAGCAGGTAGTGGATAGATGCGAGATGCGAGAAAAAATGCGAGAATGCGAGAATGCGAGAAAAAAGATGTCAAACTGTCTTTTATTTTCGAATTTAATTCCTCAATCAGCGCTGGACCGGCATTTTCTATCTTCCTCTGAGCCCTGGCCGTAGACAGATCATGTGTTTTACCCTGTCAATGCAGTGGTCTGCGTTGCGCTGATCTTATTCACACTATCGAGTGTAGGTGCAGCATTCTAACATTGAGTCATAATGAGCTGTTTATGAAGAAATTATCCGCTTCCTAATTATGTCATTTTAATCACGAAATTGAAACATTAAAAAACAATTTGCTCTTTATGGTGTGCGAGTGATAGAGCGCGGCAGCAACGAACCATCAGCTTGCAGCGTAACAACATTGAATGCTCGGCCGAAAAGCTGATCATAGCTGTACAGGGCGCCTTATTATTTTTCATCTCCATAAATATATCTAGTAGTAAAGCTAATGCAAGGGCTAGAAATCTAGTAATCTTTTGCTGATACTTCCTTAGCTGTGTCTGAAACCGCTCACTCGTTCACTAATCCCTACATAGTGAATGGCAGTTGAGTGCACTACATCAGCAAAGAATTTGGACGCTGACATAATTATCACGCGCCAGAGAGCTCGGACAATTTGTCATAAACATTACCTACCCATCTTCTTTAATATTTCCTTTTTTTGGCTGTGTGAATTGTATGTAACCATTGTATGTATGTATTTTTCACGTTTATTGCGTTATTTGATAAAAAAAAGATAATAAAAACACTTGCTTGTCATATTTATTTACTTTTTTAATTTATATGTGAAAATAAAAGAGAACAAAACACTACACAACACATTTGATTTTTCAAATATAGACATAACGGTATGTATAAATAAATAACCAGGCGTCTGGTCTTATAAATGATTGTTTTCTAACTCGGGTGCACCGTTGCCATGGTGACATTTTTGTTTATTTTTCATTCGCGCTCAATCGCCTTATCGTGATGGATTGTGGGAAATAGTGTCTCAGCAAGTGTACATCGTATGTACACTCGAATTCAGAGAGGATTGTGGATAAAAGTAGTGAAGAATGTAGGGAATGATGTCGTTCACTCAAAATTCGGACACCACTACAAAATGGCCGACACCCTAAATAGTGCACTATATAGTGGATAGGGAGCGATTTCAGTCACAGCTCTTGTCATCATGGAGAGCGCAGTTCATGGTTGCATAGCAACGACAGACGCCACAGGAGAACAAGCGAAAGGAGACAGCGGCGCGCTCACGCTTTCCACTTGTTTTTACACATCTAATGTGCGTTCCATTCAACAGGGTCCATATGCAGTGTTCACTGCTCCCCTACTCCCTGAGCATGGTATGTCAGTTGAAGTGGACTTCACTGACAATTACCGCTCATTAGAAACGCCCAGCAAATGTCATCAAAGAAAGTCAACGACGGAGTCGCGCAGATTATGATATAACAAATATATATAGGACTACATTCATATTTTAATTTTTATTATTATATTATATATTTACAATTATATTGCACTATTTTACAACTACCTAAAATAAAATCACTTTACTTCACAAACTAGCTAAGCTGGCTGCATTCACTGAGGTAAATTATAATCATCAAAAATAGTATATGTAATATTCACAACAATAACCGTTAAAAATACTGTCATTTGTATAACAATGGCGAAATGTATTACTTACACACATACGTAAACTCCTCCATCGTTAGTTATTATGACCGTTCTGACTGGTGATGACCTGATGCGCGAAATGACAGTTGGGTGTGCGATCATCGCTCTCCACTTCCTGTGAAGTGATGTATCGATGTTCCCTTATTCCCTATGCCATGCGCAGTGCCCTTCGAACTGAACATGTTCGCTCCCTTCGGATTAGACTCTAACTTAAGATGGCGGAATACCCTGTGAAGTCCACTTCGCAGTCCACAACGCACCTCTAGAGCGACGTTGTTGATTGTTTGAGCATGAGACTGTGCGTTTCTCCTTGTTTTCTATTGTTATGCGCAGCATATTTCCCGCGCGCACAAACACAGCCACAGACAATTAATTGTTTGTTCGGTTATCGAAGAAGAGCATGATGTATTTTGTATAAAGTTTTTTTTTTTTTTTTATTAACTGCTTTGAGGATTGGAAATGCACAATTCATGCATACAATTAATAAATGAAGATGATTAAAATAGACCAATGCAAAAAACGAAATTCATGCCTGCATTTATTAAGACAAACCTGGTAAAAACGAATGCAGTCTATACACTGACTTGGCTGCTCTGTGAAATGTAATACAACAGTGCCACCTACTGTCTAAATGCATTACCTAACATCAAAAGGTGAAACTCTTGCATAGACATAGGTAAATGGGTTTGTCTATTAGCCTGAAATAAAAAAAAAATAAAGAAAATTCAGATCTTGTACATCCTCACATTGGAGTCCTGAGTTCATGTATAAAGTTTGGTTTCGATATGTGACAGAGTTCCTGAGATATGGACGACTTCCTGTTTGACGACTACGCCGCTGATTTCGTTTGGCTGTGACGGGCAAACGCTTCCGAAAATCAAAAATCCTTCTAGTAACTTTGATGAGGCTTGCTCCAATGATCATGTACGTCTAGTTTCGTGAAGTTCGGACCAAATTTGTGACCTGTGAAACTTTAGTTTCGCTTTCTGTTCAATCCAATATGGCGGACAAACGACATGGACTTGTGATGTCATCTTCGCGAGCAACTTACACCGGTGCTGACCGGACGTTTTAAAGTTGGAATGGTGTCTCTGTCTCAAAGGGCCTAGGCGCAGGAGCTGGCCAAATAGCTGGGGGGGGGGGGGGTTGCCAAATAATGTAAAAAAAAAAATTTTTTTATCTTGTCCATCCTCACATTGGAGTCTCGAGTTAATGTACAAAGTTTGGTTTCGATACGTGACAACGTTCCTGAGATATGAACTACTTCCTGTTTTGGCGACTACGCCGCCGATTTCGTTTGGCTGTGACGGGCAAACGCTTCCGAAAATCAAAAATCCTTCTAGTAACTTTGGTGAGGCTTGCTCCAAGGATCATGTAGGTCCAGTTTCGTGAAGTTCGGACCAAATTTGTGACCTGTGAAACTTTAGTTTCGTTTTCTGTTCAATCCACTATGGCGGACGAACGACATGGACTCGTGATGTCATCTTCGCGAGCAACTTACACCGGTACTGACCGAACGTTTTAAAGTTGGAACGGTGTCTCTGTCTCAAAGGGTCTAGGCGCAGGAGCTGGCCAAAATTTTTCTCCCGGGAATAATAATAATAATAATAATAATAAGAAAACTTAAGAAGAACAATAAGTGTGCGCTTTCAGCAAGCACACTTAATAATAATAATAAGAAAACTTAAGAAGAACAATAAGTGTGCGCTTTCAGCAAGCACACTTAATAATAATAATAAGAAAACTTAAGAAGAACAATAAGTGTGCGCTTTCAGCAAGCACACTTAATGATATGTTGCGGCTATTGCAGCGTTCGCAGAGTCGACGCTCGGCCAGGCAATAGGAAGGAACGAGCTCATCATCCGCTTCCTTAAAGGAGCCAGGAGGATGAATCCCCTGCGGCCCCCATCGGTTCCTATTTGGGATCTTTCTTTGGTCTTGGAGGCCCTGAAAGCTCATCCCTTTGAACCCTTAAATACTGTGGATCTGAAATACCTCACACTCAAAACCGTTTTTCTGATAGCCCTGTCATCAGTCAAATGCGTGGGTGACTTACACGCGTTATCTGTTAACGCCGCGTGTCTCGAGTCCGGACCTAATGACTCTAAAGTCATCCTCAAACTGAGACATGGTTATGTCCCCAAGGTGATCGGCACCCCGTTCAGAGCGCAGATCATTTTGCTCTCGGCTTTGCCGGCATCTGGCAGCGAGGTCGGCGGTAACCTCCTCTGCCCTGTCAGAGCGCTGAGAATTTACATTACGCGCTCCGCCACCTTCAGGCGCTCGGAGCAGCTCTTTGTTTCGTTTGGTGGGCGCACTAAGGGTCTCGCCGCCTCGAAACACACTCTGTCCAGATGGATAGTGGACGCTATCGCGGCAGCTTATGCGTCTAAAGACCTGCAGTGCCCTTTGGGCGTCAGGGCTCATTCCACCAGAGGCATGGCCTCGTCGTGGGCTTGGTCCAGCGGGATTTCTATTCATGACATTCGTATGGCGGCAGGCTGGGCCTCCCCCTCAACATTTGTTAGGTTCTATAACCTGGAAGTTCCCGCCTTGCAGGCTAGACTTTTATCAGTCTAAGTCGCGATTTAGCTCTCCTGGTTGAGCTGCACTATAAGGGTCGATAAATTTTCAGTACAGACCGGCTGCGCCGCTCTATATATCTCCTACTGTGTGCTTATGTACATGTGCGGGCCCACTCTGTTGGCCGCCTCATTCCCACTTATCTGTGTCCCCCGGGCTTTCCCCCCCTGGGACTTATGTAGTGGATGCTTGGCGCGCACGGCGTTGACAAGGGGTTCCCGTAGCGTAATCAACTTACGCAATACGAGAGAACCTCTCGTAAAAGAACGTACTCGGTTACCTAATGTAACCTTGTTCTCTCTAGAAGAGGGAACAAGTATTGCGTAACCTGCCGTGCTTGCGCCACGAGCTCATTTCGTTCATTCCTGCTGCTGCACTGCGTTGACAATAAATACAAAAATGTGACCCTGGACCACAAAACCAGTCTTATGTGTAATTTTTTAAAAATTGAGATTTATACATCATCTGAAAGCTGAATACATAATCTTTCCATTGATGTAAGGTTTGTTAGGATAGGACAATATTTGGCCGAGATACAACTCTTTGAATATCTGGAATCTGAGGGTACAGAAAAATCGAAACACTGAGAAAATCGCCTTTAAAGTTGCCCATTTCTATTGGCGATAGTGCTGCATCCATTCACAAAAATAAATGTTTTATATATTTAAGGTGGGAAATTTACAAAATATCTTCATGGAACATGATCTTTACTTAATATCCTAATGATTTTTGGCATAAAAGAAAGATCTATCATTTTGACCCATACAATGTTTTGTTGGCTATTGCCACAAATATACCCGTGCAACATAAGACTGGTTTTGTGATCCAGGGTCACAAATTAAGGATAATTTGTTGGTTTCATATCTCGAGAAAAGATGACTTTACCCATAGCGTAAGCAACTTACGCAATACTCGTTCCCTCTTCTAGAGAGAACCGAGGTTACATTAGGTAACCGAGTACGTTTTCATTTAGTTTTGGCCTTGGTCCAACCGTGAAACCAAATTGCTTCCTTTTTGTTGACAGTGGTGGTTTTATCTTTCCTAAACAATTTAGTTTTGTCTTGTTTCAAATCTCTTAATTTATGTTGCACCCTGACCCTGGATCGGGTCTGTAACTTTTTTTGATGAAACTAATTTGAATACAGACAAGCTACATTTAAATGAAGATTCCAGCTTCAGCATCCCTGCAACCAATGTTGGGTAAATTACTCTAAAAAAGTAATTAATTACTAACTGCTAGTTACACCCATACACAAAAGATATATATTTGAAATATATTTTCAGAATATATTTTGAAATATATTTTTGAAATATATGCAAATATTCGAAATTGGCCCAATAAATATATTTTAGTTAAATATATGTAAATATATTTTTTTATTTTTTTTGAAAATATATTTTAGTTAAATATGTGAATATATTTATATGTCAATATATTTACTAACAACATATATGTTCATATATGTTTTAACTTTTGTAAATTGTTTCATTTGAAATATATTTTGAAATTTAAAAAGTTAACATTTTCACAAACAAACAACACATTTTAATTTATTTTTTACATTTTTATTTATTTCATTTTAAATCTGAGTTCAGCTATTTTTGAGTTGACAGCTGTCCCCAGTTGTCCCTTGGTGGCCTGTGGAAATTTCTTCAACACTGCGTCTGGGGGTAGAAGGACAGACACTTTGTTTAGGTTTAGCTATTAGATGTGATCAGTGTTTCAGCATAGTTAGCAACTGCATTTGTTTCCTAGATACAGTATATCTAACAATAAATCTAATAATTGCACTTAGTGTTAGGTATGCCACCTAATATGGCCTAATAGTCCTAGGAAAGCAACTATCTGTCATTTTACATTGCAGTCATTTAAATGTAAGTACAGTATTATTATAGCTGTGTGTCATAATACAGTAGTGAAATATGGTAGCCTACTGTTGTGTATAGGGGAAAAGGTAGAGGAATTACTATGATCAAAATGCATTTTCGATCCTTCTTTAGCAAGCTAAACATTTTATGACCATATATTTTGTCATATATTTTACATTACATGTTATAAATGTAAATATATTTCACACTTAACATCATATATTTTTGTTATATTTCAGAATATATTTCAAAATGATAAATATAAGTGAACAACAATGCAAATATATTTCAGTGTATTTGGAATATATGGCACATACATACATATATTCAATATATTTTTTTTTCTGTATGGGCATCTTCAACAGTGCAATTAGATTACTATACTAATTACTCTCTCTAAAAAGTATTGCATTACTTATTACATTCTAAACCCCACTGACCAGCACCATGCACTCAACCATGCAGGTGAACAATACAAGAATAGCCATGAAACTGCTCTTTTAATTCTTTCAAATATATAATAGAAAATTGCATTATTCTTGAACTGGCTAAAGAATTTAAGGGGATTAGATGAAAATGTAGATTTTAAAGCAACACCATGTAGTTTTTTAACCTTCATAATATATTTCCAAGACTCTTGTGATGGTACATCTACTTAAAATAGGTTGAATGACACGTCTGCCATAGCCTGACAGGGTCTGTATCGCTTTTACTGGCACTACGGAACTTCGGGGTTCGGGTAGTAACCCGAGCATAAAAAGAACTACAAAATTCGACTGCTTTACGACATACGTCACTTCCCCCACCACCCCCACCCCCTCAAATTCAGAGAGAGCCCAACTAGCGTTTGTTTGCCGGCTGGTATAGCGTGTGTAAGTTGTTGTCATGGCCGAAGCAGCAACTAAAACGAAGAAGGCAAAGGTTTTGTCGGAGGAGACTAGGAAGAGAAAAAGGGAGAGTGACAAAATCAAAGGCCGGATGAGGATCAATATTGGTCCAGCGTTCGCTCACTGGCATGAGCTAAAGGAGGAGGAGGGGTGTCCGACCGATGCTGACTTGGCCGTCATGCTGTTCATGGGCGTCAGTTTGGTTTGAAATGTGCGCATTCGGAAGTGCATTTTCAGAAGTGCTGGGTACAATGACACACTCATTTTTTTTCTCTTTCGCGCAGATCATATTTTGAAAGACGATGTCCTGCTTACTAATGTAAATAAATAAAAATGTATTCAAAAATGTGATGATGTCCGACTCGTTTTATGAAGAAGAAAGCCATAAGTTTTCAAAAAGCATTAGACATATAACCCACTATTCTGCTTCATAAGTAGTACCATGTTAACAATATGACATGACGTGGTTTAATGTACCTAAACAATGATTACCAAATTTCTCTCTCATATTGCTCCTCATAACCACTGAAAACGGTCAAAAAATCGAACCAAAAGTCAAATTATTATGGACGTTATCTGACATTAAGCATTTCTGCTTCATTGAGGCTATTGTAGGAAAAAGCTTAACAGTTTAATGTACCTAAACAACGATCAGTGATCACCAAATTTCTGACTTTTTGACAGTTTTAAGTGGTTATGATGAACAATATGAGAGAGAAATTTGGTGATTCATATGACATGCTGAAATATATGCCACTGTACCTGGGATAAAGACATTTCACACGCAACGCATACAGTCTGCCCAAGACGTGACAACTCCTTCTGCAGAGTTCGGGGGTATCGGCTTGTCAGCAAATGCACGTGTATCCCCTGGTGTAACCATGACAGATTTTACGACAGTAGTAGAAGACAATACTGTTTCCCAACTGTAGGGGGACCCCGAGAGCAAAAGTTACTTGGTGTTGCTTTAAATTGACTATTGTTTTAAATAGAATTGTTCAGTCTAAACAGTATTTAATGCCATTACATCACAAGTAATTGTAATTTAATTACGGAAACATAAAGAGTAGGGCTGTCAAAGTTAGCGCGTTAATAACGCGTTAACGCAAAATCATATTAACGGCACTAATTTTTTTAACGCTCGATTAACGCAGCGCGTATTTTCTGTTTGACCCGTGGCCCAGCCCCTAGTTGGAGAAATGGAGATACACAGTGTTGCCAACTTAGCGACATTGCAGACCCCTTTAGCGATTTTTTTCCCTTTAACAAAGCGCCCAAACCTTATTTAGTTTCTGAGAATCTACCGGTAATGCCGGTACTGCTCTCTCAGCATGCGCGCGCGCCTCTCTCGCTCTCTCTCTCTCTCTCTGCGTCTCGCGCTGGAGGAGCAGCTCTTTAATTCACAGATATTATGTTGCTTCTCTAATTTTACAAGTATAGCCGAAATCAGAGCACAGATATTGTCTTTATCTTATGTGTATTTGATTTCATCAGACGACGGCTCGATTATCAGAACTTTTGTGCAGATTAACTTAACATCTTAGAAGGAAGAGCTGGTTATGTCTTAATGGGTCGCGTTTCAGTCACCATTTCAAATTCATTCCGTTGACAACAGAAACAGTAAAATATACCAATGAAAACATTTTTATTGAGAATTTAGCTTCATCAAAATGGGCACAGAGAGAGACAAACTACAATGTAATAATAAATAATTAATGTAGCCTACATTTAGCATTTTCAGAAGAGCTGCCCCTGTCATGCAAAAATCTAAACAGGTTTGTGTTAATTGCTCAGTGCAAAGAAAGAGAAGTAATGGTAACCTGGCATTTTTTTGTTCTTTCTACATGTCTAATAGACTTGAACAAGTTCTTTGAAAAACATCTATGACCTTTGAAACATGTCTCATCCTTATGCTCTATATTGACTATGGTTTCAATAATAAACATACATTTGCATAAAGCATCTATTTATCCATGCCCACGTTGATTAGAGTATTACAAACTTGAAAAGTATTAATTTAAGGTACATTTAGAACAAATAAAAAAACGTGCGATTAAATGCGATTAATCGTGAGTTAACTCATGACAATCATGCGATTAATCGCGATTAAAATTTTTAATCGATTGACAGCCCTAGTATAAACATTATTACAGAAATTAGTTATCACCCTGAATTGTAATCTGTTTGTCTGTTTCATTAATGTTTTTTTTTTTTTGGTACAAATTGCTACTTAATGTAACAGTTTTAATCAGTAAATACTTTTAAACCTACTCCACACATGTGTTTTAGTCTTTCAACATTTAGTTGTCAGTAACAGGGCTGTGCACAGACCTTTTGAGGGGCATGTGCTGAAACTGAAAAAGGGCACCCCTCCCTTTTTTATATCAAAATTATTTAGTAAGCCTACATAAAAGGAAGAAATGGTCACGTCTTCATGACAAATTCAATAACACAAAACAATAGTCTCAAAAGCTTTAGATTTATTCACGATTAATAACAACCATAATAATAATATAGATAATATAGATAAACAGGGTTTTAAGGGCCTCTTAACCTAAATACAACAGCAACCTTCTGTTGCTCTTGTGTACTCCCTCTTTTTTAAATTGCATTTATAGAAATATATGTCAAAAATACTTGACTCATACATAAACATGTTAACCAAATAATACAAATTAGCTTACAAAACCAAACAGAATAGCTAAAAAATTCTGTTTTTTTATTGAACTTTATGCACTTTTTTATGAACTTTGCAGAGAAATATATATATATATATATATATATATATATATATATATATATATATATATATATATATATATATATATATATATATATAAAGAGAGAGAGAGAGAGAGTTCAGATGCAAAAGCCTCTAAGTGCCATCTGAAAATTTCTTCTAGAATGATCATTTTTATCAAGCTCATATATTTAAGTTCAGTAATTTCACTTAAATGACAATTAATAGCTAATTTTCATTGCCATTTAAGTGAAATTACTGAACTTAAATATATGAGCTTGATAAAAAATGATCATTCTAGAAGAAATTTTCAGATGGCACTTAGAGGCTTTTGCATCTGAACTCTTCATATTCTCTTTTTTAGCTATTCTGTTTGGTTTTATAAGCTAATTTGTATTATTTGGTTACCATGATTATGTATGACATTGAGAAGAGGGGAAGGTAGAGCAATGAGTCAAGTATTTTTGACAAACTATTTTGAAATATAATTTGAGTAATTATGTCCAAATCAATTCCAGATTATAAGAAACTATAGCCATACCTTTACTATATCCAACATGTATCCGCCTACCTGGCAAAAATTTGATACTGTGCTGTGGAGGACAAGGGATGTTGGTCTCTTGAAGGTCTCTTATTCACTAAAAATATTTCACAATATTACTGTTTTTGCTGTATTTTGGATCAAATAAATGAAGCCTTGGAATGAATTACATTTTTTTTTTTGTTACTACTACAACATTACTGTAGTAAAACCATGTTTTACTACATTTTATACATGTGAGGATGAGCGGAGAGTATAGAATAATATAGATTAAAAATTAGATAGCGAATACATGCATATTAACAGCCTTGAATTAACCATAATTGAATATTATTACCATAACATGATTATCCTAAATGTTAATAAATTAAGTGTATCAGCAATCATAAATCAAAGAAGAAATTTCTTAGAAATATGTTATCTAGGTGATGAGGATCGCTTTATGTAAGTTCCAGTACGAAACAGCGCGGGGGCGCACCTGTTATGATTTTCCGATAGTAAAAACAAATTATATGTTGTTGTATTACTTATCAATATATAGTTTTTGTTGTATTACTTATCAATATACCAGCGAATGTGTGCAAATGTGCATTTTTTTGTCCTTCATTAAAACGGCGCAGGCGGTATCACATTACATTTTCATCAACAGGTTACAAACTAGTTTGTTTTTCCTGTTGTAAAATACATTTGGCCAAAATCGCATTTTATAAAATTTGAAATACTACTGTATGCACAGGATATTTAAGTTATTTGCGTTAGGCTATGTATTGGCTATGACTAGATGGCAAATGCTAGCCTAGACCTCTCTCACATGTCTCAGTCAGTGAGTCATCAAATAAATAAAATATGAGCCTTTAGAGACATAGTGTTTAGTAGTACTTATTCAAACAACAAGATATTTATTTACCCTTCGCAAAACTTCGTTCAGCTGCTGTCTACTGTGCGGCTGCTGTGGAACTTCAGTTGATGCAGTGAATATAGAGGAGGCGGAGTTATCAGCTTACTGACAGCTTGAGGATCGAATAAGATTTACACAAGCTCGGTTTAAGAACTGTCATTGGCTAAATATTTGTAAAACAGACAGACAGACGTAAAGGATGACCAATAGCATTGATTTAAAAAAAAAAAAAAAAAACACCACCAAAAAAAGGGCACTTCGGAGTGTGAGGGCAAAAAGGGCATGTGCTCTGCACAGGTTGAGCCCTACCTGTGCACGTGCCTGGTCAGTAACTTTGTCTCACACTCCAAACACCTGGATTGCACAGTAACCAGCCTAACCCAAAATCCTCAAATCCCTTTTTTTTTTTTTATTTCGATACCCAGCAAGCAATAGGCGTCATTTCAACGTCTGGGTTAAATATAGACCCGATATAGTCCGGCTATGTGTAACCCACTTTTAGCCCAAATAACATTTAATCTGGATAAATGTATTTTTTTCCAAAATAACTTGTGAGATGTATGATATTCCATCATGTAAGCAAAGTCAACTGTGCTTACAAGTTGTTTGGTATGCTTTATTTTACATGTTATATGTGTAGGCTGTGCGTAGCCACGATTTAGCTCGTATTCAGACCCGGCTATTGTAGCCCACTTTTAGTCAAAACTGATTAATTGTAATAATTAATTGTTTTTTTGCCAGGAAGTGCATGAAATGGTTGATATTCCATCATGTTCTCATTGGTAATGATATCTACAAGGTTCAATGTGTCATTTCACGACATGGTCGATCTTTAGTCACGATTTAGCTCCGAATTGGACGGGCTAAATGCGGTCTGCTTTAGCCCACCTGGCGAAATCAAAGCAATCTGGTCTACGTACGGCTTGGCTATAGCCCTGATTCAGACCAGCGATATAGTATAAGAATATTAGTCTAAAAATGTTTCGCTCACACAGCTTAATGTTTGCTGTCACACATAAACATAACATTCATACACAATCTGCGATATGACTGTCTATCATTTCAAATTAAATCAAATGCAATGGCATTTCTCAACCGCTAGATGGCACAATCAAAACACTACTGAGACATGACTACTGGGACTGGGACTACTGGCAAAGCGCGACTAGATCACTGTAGCCAGATCTCGCGATACACATATCCTCACACGTTAAAGCCATGTTGGGAAAAAGAGAGGAGGAAAACTAAAAGTTTTGGATGGACTGTGATACAGAAAGCAACAGAACTTAAAATTAATCGATTAAATGTTAGTCCTACTGTTCCATTACCAGTAATAAAACCTTACTTCCAGATGCTATAGTTGATTTTACATTGTTAGAACAGAGAAACAAGGGTAAGGAATGTAATTCATATAATGTACAGACATATATTAATGAGTACTACAGTTATGTTCAGATATACACAGATGCATCAAAGAGTTCAGACAACAAGATAGGAGTAGCATTTACTGTCCCAGAGTTTCATCTATCAATAAGGAAAAGGATCAGTGATGAGCTATCTGTTTATACAGGGGAAATGGTTGCATTATTATTAGCGATACAGTGGATAGAAGAAATAAGACCTGTGAAATCAGTTATTTGTTCAGACTCATGTTCATCATTGGCTAGTTTACAATACAGTCATTCAGATAGTAGACCAGATATTTTAATGGAGATAATGCAAACAATATACAGAATTCAAATGATGGGGATTACAGTAGTATTTTTGTGGGTGCCTGCACATGTTGGTGTTCAAGGAAATGAAATTGCAGATAAAGAAGCAAAAGAAGCAGTTAAAAACAATGACATTAATTTAATTGTTAATTTAAGTAAGAGTGAAATTAAGAGTATTATCAAGAAGAGACTAAAGGAAAGGTGGCAAAAACAGTGGGATAATATGGGGCGCCGTTTGTAAAGCGGCTCACGCTGAAAATAACAGCAACATTTTGTCACATTTAGCTTCAAACAATGTTAAAAAAACTGGTATGAATTTTTGATGGTCACTTTTTACCACATTTACAACAATATTTGTCAACTTAGAGATATTTTAAATAGTTAAATCTAAATATTAAATGTTACACCTAAATGTTAAATATTAAATCTAAATGCTAAATCTAAATCGAAATGTTAAATCTAAATCTAAATGTTAAATCTAAATCTAAATGTTAAATCTAAATCTAAATGTTAAATCTAAATGTTAAATGTTAAATCTAAATCTAAATGTTAAATCTAAATATTAAATCTAAATCTAAATGTTAAATCTAAATGTTAAATCTAAATCTAAATGTTAAATCTAAATATTAAATCTAAATCTAAATGTTAAATCTAAATGTTAAATGTTAAATCTAAATCTAAATGTTAAATCTAAATATTAAATCTAAATCTAAATGTTAAATATAAATGTTAAATCTAAATCTAAATGTTAAATCTAAATGTTAAATCTAAATCTAAATCTAAATGTTGAATCTAAATCTAAATGTTGAATCTAAATGTTTTGGGTGAAACTAAATATTTAACTAATATGCAAATTCAAAATGCCGGAAGTGGCAAAATAAAAGCTCGAGGTGGTCAGTGTGTGTTTATAGCATGGTTTATAGTGTCAAATAATGAATAAAAACCATCTCATAATAATAACTATAATATAACGATAATAACTTCCTAAAATAATAAACACGTTTGGAGAAACTGTAGAGTATCGTGATGAGAGTAATGACATGACATTCAGTCAAAGTGAGCCCCCTAGTGCCTGGCTATTATGGCTACAGGTCATAAGTCCCGCACTTTTCATAAAAGTGACACTAGCCAACTCTTCAAATACAGTTTCTCCAAACGTGTTTATTATTTTAGGTAGTTATTATCACGATAATCTATGTCCAAGAGTCCATTTCCTCGGATGAGATGGTTTTTATTCGTTATTTGACACTATAAACCATGCTATAAACACACACTGACCACCTCGAGCTTTTATTTTGGCACTTCCTGTTACCGGCATTTTGAATTTGCATATTAGTTAAATATTTAGTTTCAACCCAAACATTTAGATTCAACATTTAGATTTAGATTTAACATTTAGATTTAGATTCAACATTTAGATTTAGATTTAGATTTAACATTTAGATTTAACATTTATATTTAGATTCAACATTTAGATTTAGATTTAGATTTAACATTTAGATTTAACATTTAGATTTAACATTTAGATTTAGATTTAACATTTAGATTTAACATTTAGATTTAGATTTAATATTTAGATTTAACATTTAGATTTAGATTTAACATTTAACATTTATATTTAACATTTAGATTTATATTTATATTTAACATTTAGATTTAGATTTAACATTTAGATTTAGCATTTAGATTTAACATTTAGGTGTAACATTTAATATTTAGATTTAACTATTTAAAATATCTCTAAGTTGACAAATATTATTGTAAATGTGGTAAAAAGTGACCGTCAAAAATTCATACCAGTTTTTTAAACATTGTTTGAAGCTAAATGTGACAAAATGTTGCTGTTATTTTCAGCGTGAGCCTCTTTACAAACGGCGCCCCATAGGATAAGGAGAAAAAAGGTCGGTGGTTCTATAGAATTCAAAGGAAAGTGGGAGAGATGAGAATTGCAGGGAAAAATAGGAGAGAAGAAATAGTAATATCACGGGTGAGATTTGGAAACACAAGATTAAATAGTACGCTTTATAAAATGGGTAAACATGATACGGGAAGATGTGATTATTGTGGGCAAGAGGAAACAGTAGAGCATGTTTTAATGCATTGTCAGAAATATGAGAATGAAAGAAGGTTGTTAATTCATAATTTAAAAAACATAAAAATGAAATTCATACCAAAGTATATTCTGCAAAATAATTCGAGAAATGAGTGTTATATTTTTATTCTTAAGTTTCTTGAGGAATCTAATTTGTGGGAGAGAATAAAAAATAAATAAATAAATAAAGAAAGAAAGAAAGAAAGAAAGAAAGAAAGAAAGGGGGGGGGGGGGGGTTAGTCGTCTTGATCCACACTCCATACCAGTTGGTGGCGGAAATACACCATTGTGTTGTTTGTCAACCGCCAATAAAAATTCAAGAAGAAGAAGAAGAAGATACACATATCCTCCATTTTCAATTTTATTTTACACGAGGCTGCTGTCAGAGAGCAACGGGCGAGCAACACTCTGAAAACCTTCAAATTTCAGCTTCGATCTTGTAAGTATGAGTGTTATTTTTTGTTATGTTCTTTGTTTAAATTAGTTAGTTGTTATAATGTGTAGAAACCGTGACATTTTAACATTACCATTGCAGAGTACTATTTTTCTCCAACAAGTTAACGTTAACGTTACCTGCATGTGTTATTGCAACTGTGTGCCCATATCTAAATTCAAGGTGGTAAGCATGAAACTATGAATATTATCATTACTATTTTTTATTATTATTAAAGATACCAATATATTTTTGTTTTTAGATTAGAGTAAGAAATAATAGTTTTTGATTTAAGGCAAATTTTCAAAGTACTTTACATAAAACTTAACAGCAACATATGCAACATGAAAAGAAATTATATAAAAAAAAAATAATTCCTTTCCAATTAATAAAAGGTAGTGGCAAACAGTAAAGTCT
Source organism: Scardinius erythrophthalmus (assembly GCF_964197995.2). Taxonomy (NCBI): domain Eukaryota; kingdom Metazoa; phylum Chordata; class Actinopteri; order Cypriniformes; family Leuciscidae; genus Scardinius; species Scardinius erythrophthalmus. The sequence continues at coordinate 24,122 of NW_028296325.1, forward strand.
TTAAAATCGATTTAAAAGAATTAAAATATGCAGCATACATTCAGTTTTCAGTGAATTTGTTTCAGATATGGTGCATAAAAACTGAATGCTGCTTCTCCATGTTTTGTTTTGACTTTTTTTTTTTTTAATTTTGATATATAAATTTGATATAAAAGTAGCTGGCTACTATCCCAGATGACCTGAGAGGTCTTCTCTGGATGGTTCATAATGCATCAGAAGATTAGAAATTTACTTTGGCCTTAAAATGTTAATTCATTTAATAACCAGCTGTAGTATTTTGATGAATTCTTTGACAGACAGATAGCCAGTGTAAAAACCTCACAACTGGAGTGATGTAATCCACTTTATTTGATTTAAAGACACTGTTTATTGCAAATTATCCAGCAATCAGTCAACAAAGTACTTGTCACTGACTACCATTAAATGTCTTGTTACCAACATTCTTCAAAATATATATTTTTTTGTGTTCAACAGAAGAAAGCCATACAGGTTTGGAACCAAGTGAAAGTGAGTAAATGCTTACATGATTTTTTTTTAAGTGAACTACCCCATAACTATCTTTTTATGTTCATTAGAGTTATATGAGTAAGTGATAAAGAATGATTTATAGGGATAGTTCACTTTGAAATTAAATTTTGGCATGTTTTAGCTTATCTTAAGGGAATCCAAGATGTAGGTGTCTTTGTTTCTGAAGTAGTTTCAATTTTGATATTTTTAAGTCAAAATGTTCTTGTCTGTCTGTCAGTCAGTCATATAATGCAGGTCTATATGGTCACTACCTGAAAGAGCACGATTGTTGTCACGATTTGTTATGATTTCTCTTACATTATGAGCGCGCTTTTTGACGTGCCTACTTTTGTAATTAAAAATTTTTGGTCAGCAGTAAAAATTGTCTAACGAACAGTTCTGTTTGTTTAAAAATCCGTACTGAAATCGAACCGAAAGCCTCATACAGAATGGCTCAATACGTGTATCGTTACACCCTTAAAATATATGTATGTATATATATATATATATATATATATATATATATATATATATATATATATATATATATATATATATATGTATGTATGTATGTATGTATGTATATGTGTATATATATATAATTAGTGCATCACCATTATGCAGGCAAAAATGTTCAATTATTGTTATTAATTTATTAATAATATTGATATAAATTATTGTCTATATTGATATCAATTATATAGTCTCAATCTATATTCCGTTAACTCTATATTGGCCAGCTCTAGTGTGCATCCTAGCAAAAGTGAATGACTGTAATTAGTTCAAAATGATTGTCATCAATGCTTTTCTTGAGCAATAATTTTTTTCTTTTTCTCATTTGGCAGACGCAGTGATGACCAACTTTCCTTCGGCGACTGAATGGGAAATAAAAAAATGCAATTTCTGGTCATTTTAAACAAGCACCAGGGAGAGCAGGGGGTGGTGGTTATGGATATAAAGCTAACAATTAATTCTTAAAAATTTTAGTATCTTAAGTTGTTTTACATATTTTTCAATATTTTATTTGTTCATTTTTATGTTTGAATGTTGTCTAAGTTGTTACTATAATTGTTCTAAATAAATCCCTTTATAATCAATTAGTTTGGATGGATTTTCATTTATGAGAACCTGTTATATTTGAGTGAAAAGAATCCTTATGCCTCATTTTGTTGTCTATTACATGTATATGTAGTGTAATTGATGACTAGTCTATTCTTGGGCTATGGTTAGACGTCTATTAGATTTTCACTGACAGCCCAAAATCAGCCTTGTTTTAGCCTAGACCCATATTGCCTGTCTATTAGACGTATATATGTAGTCGTTTAATAGCTGTCTAATTGATGACTGGTCTATTTTTGGGCTATGGTTAGACGTCTATTAGACGTATAAATATAGTCATTCGATAGCTGTCTAATTGTCTATTCTTGGGCTATGGTTAGACGTCTATTTGACGTATATATGTAGTCATTCAATAGCTGTCTATTCTTGGGCTATGTTTAGACGTCTATTAGATTTTCACTGACAGCCCAAAATTAGCCTCGTTTTAGCCTAGACGTCTGGGCTGTGTTTTGACGGCTATTAGACGTCTATTAGACGCAAAATTGCTTGCTGGGTAGAATAAATAAAGCTATCCCACTTGTGAAAGAATATTAGAAATAGACATTGCAATACAAATAATAGATATTGCATAAATATGCAAACGATATACTGTACATACAGAAACAGAGCAGTATACAATTAACATCATTAATGGTAAACTTCTTTCTTGGATCTTGTTTGAATTGACAGGCTATTATAGGCTTGAAATTGAATTCCCTCTAAATGTGTTATGGGCCATGAGGACTGTCTGGTTAGTGAAAATGATCAAAATATGATTTCATCTAGTAAAAGTTAACTTCACATGGTAATTTGTTTATTTTAACAACAACAAAGGGAAAAGAATTCTAACGATTACAGATGGAATGTTCAAATTTTTTTTTACATTTTTTTTGCCTACCTATGAATTAAGAGGCATTGTTAACTCTTACATTCTAATTACATGTACAATCAATGCATCAGATGAAAGCTTATCTTCCACTCTTTTGAAAGGTGTGCTCAGTTTGTTTCTAGCATAAAGTATCAGGGAGATATGGCTCAGGATTCATGAATATAATTAAACCTTTTTAGCATGTTTGGGTGATTCCGGGGAGTTAAAGCAGAATTGGAGGTAGCATTGTTTTGACCCTATAATTACAAGTTTCCAGCAGCTTGTTGACCGGGTTGTCCACCCAGGTTGTGATCCTCAGACATCATAGATTTCATTTTATATGACAACCTTTTACAGCAGCCCATGCTAAACCCCCTTTGCCCCCTGGGTAATTGTTAATATTAAATTTCCTCTTTAATATATTTAATATGTAAATCTAATTTGTTAATTGAAAAAAATTATATAATTTATTTGCAATATTAGATCATGCAGCTATTTAAAATACATGTCAGTGTAAGTAGGACCATGCAAATACAAATATCCATGTTGTTATACTGTTTTTTAAAATAAATGTTAGCAATTTCTTGGCCCCACATCAGCTCACCCTGTCACACCTGCAGTCTTGCCTAAGTAGATTTGTTGTGGATTGATCAATGGGCTTCATTTACTTCATTTCATTGTTGTGTAAGATTAGAGACGCCTACTGCTAATGCCCCAAAACACATGCTACTGGTGACGCAAAAACATCAGATCAGATCAACAAACAGAACAACAGCACAACAGAATCTGAGGAAAATGCAACATGACAGCAATCATTCGTCTGAAGCTTATTTAATCATTGTTTGCATGTGTGTGTGACAGAGAGTATTAACAATAGACAGCTGCTCATTTCAGAATTGGGGTATAAAGGCCACAAATCTTCCCAAGGTAGATCAGTCATGCTGTCTGTATACCATAATCTTCTTTAAGGGACAGATTATAAAACCAATTACAGAGCCACTCTTACTCTTACTCCTACCGGGTTCTGCTGGATAAACGGGTACTGTAATGAGTTGTACCATTGTATTGTATTATTGTACCATTGTATCATAAATTAAATGCCATATTTGACAAATAACCTTGCATCTAAGATGTTAAATCCCTGGATTACACACACATCCATTAATAATACAAAATCCACAGACTGAAGTGTTGTGCTGCTTTTATTTTATGACCTGATTTGGGCTGCATCATTGCAAGGGGAAACAATTAGAAGCAATTGCAAAGAACAAATCGGCTACTGATTCTTGTCAAAGAAGAACTATTCAGAAAAGTGTTATGCAACAGGTAGCAAGGCATTTATTATTATTATTACAGTGGTCTTTGATGTGACATACATTTCCTGGGAAACTTTAGTTATGGTATTTTAAATGCTCATTCGATTATTTATGAAATGCAGTTACTAGTATAACCAAACTAAAGAAGTTGGTAAAGGTGTTCATGTTCAACTGAGAGTAGAAATATTAAGACCACGCAAACATTTGGCTGTGGTTTATAGGCATATGTGTAGCTATGGCTACAAATTTGTTGGTCTCACAGCAATGCTTGCATAATCTCACTAAATGCAAAGGTCAGTTTTAAACTTGAACTGCCTATAAACCATGATGCATTGAGTTCAATGTATGATATTTATATTCTTGCGTTGTTGCAAATGACCATGAGGTGGCGTGTTTTTACTTCTACGTGCTGCCCACTTAAATTTTCTTCTGGAACAAACAGATTTCTGCCATTCCAGAAAGTTCCTAGTCTCGCTAAGGCTCTAATATGAAAACCAAGAGGATTCTATACAAACCACCTTTTCGATGGCTTCAAATAATTCCACGCAGAAAATCCATATGTGTGGCACCACAGACGCAAGTTTCATAGTCGACATTCATTTAAAAAAATCTCTATTTTCTTTATGTTATGGTATGTGTAACGCTAATTCGCAGTCACTGTTGCTGGACAGGGACACCCCGAGTGTGTAAAAATAGACCATCATATGCGTTATGTAACACGCAGCACGCGCACTACGACTTCACGCTTGTTTACAAGTTAAAATGGACTCCATGCGTCGATCTTAATAAATTACATGCGTTTTCTTAATCCCTCGAATACGTTTTTTTCACTGTCTGACAAATTTTAAATGAACATTGAGTCTGACTAAATTAGAATTCAGAAATAGCTAAGGATCTTCTGCAGTTTCTGTCGTCATCGCATGGTGATGTTTAAAGCCTGTATCGAATGTGTTTGGAGTCTGTAGGTTTAAGTAAGTAACATGCCGATATATTTTGCTTACATTCAAAACTAGTTTTTCTGCGACATTAAAACACTTTTTTTTTAACCCTCTGATGGTCCGCGGGGTCTTTTTGACCCGCAAATGACTTTTTCTCAAATTAAAAAAAATGTTCCCTTTGTCCAAATGGTATGAAACCTTCTACGGCTCTTAACACTTTCTAGATCTACAAAAAAAAAAAAAAAAAGTGGAATGATATCTGTTTTTATGTTAGCGTGACAAAATTTGTGACACTCGTGGTCTTTGGGGTCTCTGGAGACCCCGCAATCAAAATAGACAAAATTCATCATCAAAATCAGAAACAACACAGAACACATCGACAGAAATGACAGAAATAAAGTGGCACACTTCCACCAATTCAAAAAGCATCCACAATGCTGAATTATTTTGCTCACAAGCGCACACACACACACACACACACACACACACACACACACACACACACACACACACACACACACACACACACACACACACACACACACGCATACACACACAGGAACATTTGTAAGGCTATAATGTGTCAAATAAAATCATCCAAAATGCGGACCCACTACAAATATAAAGTGGTGTGGTGACACTGGCTCATCGACAATGTGTACTCACACACTCTCTCTCTCTTTATCTCTCACACACACACACACACACACACACACACACACACACACACACACACACACACACACACACACACACACACACACACACACACACACACACACAATTGAGTGTGTCTAGAATCTAGAATTAGATTAAAAATAAATGATTGAAATAAATGATAAAATCTTAAGACTCCAACATTTCTCTTTATAACATTTTGTTCAGGTTTGATTCTAATCATAATGTAACATTATTGAAAAACTGGGGTTTTTTTTGGTACAAAAAATGCTAAACTTTGACAAAAATATTTTATTTTTGTTATAATTGTGATTTTATAATATTTAGATATGAATCCAACTGAATCCAACTTGTGAAAAGATATCTTTCAGGTAGTCTAATAGCAAATAGCATATACTGGAGCTCTATAGCCATCTAGTGGTTAAAATTATTATTTTTTATTTTAAAACTGCATTTTCCAAAAAATGGGCATAAATGTTACATTAAACCATTTAAAATCATCCATGTTATCCCCATGAATGAAAGTTAGAAATCTGGGTCTTTTATAAAGTGAATTTTACATCAAATGCTGTTTTTTTGTAAAAAGGCTATTTAAATATTTATTTATTTATTTATTTATTTATAGAAATTTAAAAAATATCATAAATTCTCCAAAAACTGCACAAATGTTGAGTAAAAACATTAACAAACAGAACAAAATTCCATTTGTAAAAAAAAAAACCTACTATCTTTCTATCTCAACAAAATTAAATGTTATTGTCTGGGGTCTCTAGAGACCCCAAAGGACTCGAGTGTAGACATAAAAAAAGACCATCAGAGGGTTAAAGCTAACCTACGTCTCTGCATCACTAAAGTGCGTACAGTAGATAGATTTGTCATCCACACAGCTCTGTTTGTTTTAGGAGGAGGGGAGAACAGCTTGAATGAAGGGGGATTTGCCTATACACGTCACGGATTTGTCAACGACCCGTCAATCATTTCGCCTGACCAATGAATCCAATGAGCAACCCCATTCGTTGGCTTAGCAGGCACGCCTCCTAAAGATTGCGCCGCCTTATATGACTGTTTTTTTTCTCTCCCACTGACCCAAGATGGGCTGTGTGCAACGTCACATGTTGTTGTTTTTCTTAAGCTCAGTCATTCTGAGCGAAAAGTTATTTGCTGTGAACAAGAAAACATCGCATGGTGAAACAGCGCCGAAATCTCCACTTCTCGGATATTTAAGTTAAATCTCTTTTTACTGCGGATGGATAACAAGTTCTATAAACTTCAGTAAATAAATTGTAAACGCAAGTATGGCAAGTCCGCCTATTAAAGCGGGATCCTCGTTACCAAATGACAACAACTTTCATTCAAACAACATCAGAAAATGTGGATACCTCAAGAAGCAAAAGCACGGACATCGGCGCTATTTTGTTTTGAAAGATCAGAGTGACGGACTCCCTGCGCGGCTGGAGTACTACGAGAATGAAAAGAAATGGAAAAACAAGTCCACTGCCAAAAGAGTAATTTTTCTCGACTCTTGTCTGAGCATAAACAAGCGCGCTGACGCGAAACACAGGTATTTGATAGCTCTCTATACCAAGGACGAGTATTTTGCTGTTGCTGCGGAGAATGAGCAAGAGCAGGAGAGTTGGCACGGAGATTTATCTGATTTATTAAGTAAGGGGAAAATGTGTGACAGCTCCGTTTCTAGTTCGGCATCATCTTTGGTGGGCTTCGACGATGGAAATTACGGCATGATTACAACGGTGAATGCTGCGTATAAAGAGGTATGGCAAGTTAATCTTAAAGCAAAGGGAATTGGGCAGAGCAGAAATATCACTGGAGTTTACAGACTGTGCTTATCAAGTCGGACAATTAGCTTTGTTAAACTTAACTCGGAGGTGGCATCTGTGACCCTGCAGTTGATGAATATACGCAGATGTGGGCACTCTGATAGCTTTTTCTTCATTGAGGTGGGCAGATCTGCCTCTACTGGACCTGGAGAGCTGTGGATGCAAGCAGATGATTCTGTGGTGGCACAAAATATACATGAGACCATTTTAGAAGCTATGAAAGCGATGAAAGAGCTGTCAGAGTTCAGACCACGCAGCAAAAGCCAGTCAACAGGATCAAATCCCATATCTGTACCCACTCGGCGGAATTTTAACAATTTACCCCCTAGTCAGACAGGGTTGGTGAGGAGGTCAAGGACGGACAGTACAGCAGCCACATCTCCTGTCACCAAATTTTCTTCTTGTCGAATACGGACAGCGAGTGAAGGGGAAGGTACCATGACCAGGCCGGTCTCCATATCAATATCTGAGAATGGAAGCCCGATAGCTGTCGGCCGGAACCACATGAGCAGATCTAATACTGTCTCGGTGGGCTGCCGGACATCAGAACCATCACTGCTTCATCACAGCAGGTCCATGTCAACGACAATGTCCCACTCGCCCCCATCTGCTGTAAGCCCATTAAGTTTGTCCTCAATCAGTATTAATGGTTCCATCTCATCCACAGTACATAGACCCTCCAGCTGCAGTGGTTCTGTTTCTGGGTCACCTAATGATACTGGCTTCCTCTCGTGTGACGATTACAGTTCTAGCCCAGGGGATGTGAGGTACAACCTAGCAAACAGGAGTGACACACCTTCTTCTCTCTCCAGCACACCACCTTCAAGAGAAGCCAGTGAGCTCCATGGTTATATGGTGATGGACAGGCCATCCAACTCCCAGAACAAGATGTGTCCAACTAGCAGAGACATATTTGACATGGATATATACAGGAAGAGGACGTATTCTCTGACAACCCCGCGGCAACAGGTAGCACACTCCCAGCTATCCTCAGCGTCACTTGATGAATACATGCTGATGAGGGCTGCGAACAGGAGAACAAATTCTGCATCTCCGAAGGTCTCATACCCAGATGATTATGGAAAAATCGATATTGGCTCTAACAGTAATGTGGGTGATGACGGCTACATGCCCATGACGCCAGGCATGGCACCTCAGTGTGCCAAAAATGACCACTACATGCTCATGAGTCCCATGAGTGTTTCAGCACCCAAGCAGATCATTAACCCGAGGTCACATCCTCAGCCAAAAGGCAGTGGCTTCACTACTAACTCACCCAGCAGTGGATCGCTAGAGGATAGCGGGTACATGAAGATGTGGTCTGGATCCAAGTTTTCACTGGAGAGCTCCGATGGGAAAGCAGTGAATGGAGAATACATGAATATGTCGCCGGCTGACACATATGTCTCGCCCACACCACCAGATTATTTCCTGGGTCAATGTGAAACAACACAACGATCCTCCCCATCTCTAAGTATTCGCTTTAACAAACACCAGGCACCTAAACGGGCAGAGGATGACCAGTATGTTTTGATGAGTCCACAGAGCCAAAATCCAACAGAAGAGGCCAACAGGGTTTCTGCCCTGCCACCTCTCCGTCGCCCTGACGGCATGGCACAGATAGCAAGAGTCAACAGGCCCAATAGGTTATCTTTAGACACTCTGAGGATGCTTCCCAGCATGACTGAACATCCTCTCCCTTGTGAGCCTAAAAGCCCTGGTGAGTACATTAACATAGACTTTGCTGCTGCTACACAGTACTCTTCTCCCTCTATGGTTTCTGTGGAAAGCCAGGGCTCACTGTCCAACCTCGGCCAGGGATCCCCCCTCTCAGACTACATGAACCTCAATCAGAATTTACACTCTCATAAACTGAGGGAAGCACTCAACAGTCCCCTGAATGGAATGCCAGAGCTGGCTGAATGCCCATGCCCACCTGATGAGGGGGCTTATTTCCTTAATGAACGGAGAAACTCACCATGCCCATCTGGCACAGGTAAAGACAATTACACTGAGATGAGTTTCAACAATGGTCACATCTCACCTCCATTCCTGTCTGAGAATGATGAGAGTGCTTCAGTCAGCCCCACTAGCAGGGTTCAAAAGCTGGACCTGAGCGACCAGGGGGTGTCAAAAGGAATTGGTGCGTTATTGTTGGCTGCCTCCTCTGTAGACCCAAACGGAGGAGCGAAGGTGATCCGGGCAGACCCTCAAGGCCGGAGACGGCACAGCTCTGAGACTTTTTCATCCACCACCACAGTTGCACCTGTCTTTCCTTCCTTTGCACATAATGTTAAGCGACACAGCTCTGCCTCAGTAGAGAATGTCTCTGTCCGAAGCAGTGAAGGTTCTGATGAGGAGTACGGGTCTCCCATGTGCCGAGAGACTTCAGCTGGTTATCAGAATGGACTTAACTACATCGCCTTAAACCTCATAGAGAAACAAGAGATGGGCAATTGTGAAAACCTTATGGGCTTCAAGACTGGTGGTTGCTGTAAAGCAGGAATAAATGGATTACATGCAACTCCATATGTGTGTCTGGGATTCAAAGAGACTGCAACCACTGTACAAGGTGAGTTCAGATAATGTGATTGGCTGTTATGATTCAAAAAGATGACTGGCATAAATATTTATATACTGCAATATGTATATGTACTAAACTATGTATAACATATATATATATATATATATATATATATATATATATATATATATATTATAACATTTAGAGTTATAATAAACACAAAACATGTTATTCTAATAGATTATATATATATATATATATGTATATAAAAATATTTAATAAGCATTTATTAAAATGCTGCAATATTTTAAAAGCATTTAATTTGCAACTCTCTATAGTCTATTAGCATAACATTTGTTTTTTTTTGTGTGTTTATTATAATTGGAAATGTGCATATTATAGATATAGACACAACTGTATCGAAATTATATGCACACAGTAGGTTACTTAAAGTAATTAAACAAAACATTATTGCTGAACGAAATAATAATAAGTAACTCAAAATATTTAGAGAGGTTTGCACCTCTGGCTATTTGTCTCAGTATATGGGGCGTTTATGGCATTGATAAGGTGTTTTTCATTCAGAGGAATTCTAGAGAAATTTGAAGCATGAGAGACGTGACTGTGTGAGTGCCCGCGCGCGGTAAACAACCCAACTGCGCAGGCACTATGACGCTGCAGTATTGAGCGGTGCGCGCACGCTTGTTTATTTACCCCAAACTCGATCAAAGCTGGCTTTTTACAGACCAAAGTGCGTTAGTGCTTAAACATTGTTTTAAGGGCTATAGGCTTGTGTATAACGGAGCTATTAAATAGATCTGTTCTCAGAGGATGGATCATGAAGCACTGAGGAATGCGAAATGTTGTTCTGAGGCATTTGGCTCACGTGCTCAGCAGTATTTTCGTTCAATAAAACGTATCGCCTGGTCGACCTTTCCCTTAATTTTGTTATGCCCTGTTCACCCTATTTGGTCAAACATGAAGCCAAATTATTATAATTATAATTATTATTATTTTAAATAAAATTCCCCATTAACAGGGACACTTACCTAAGTTTAAGAAGGATTCCCATGTCAAATATTCCTCACACATGACATATTTCCTGCAAAAGTGCATGTGTTCATTTGCCTACTTGAATCATATCATGCGGGTGTTTGTGAGATTAAACTGCGGTCACAAGCCGTAACAATATGCTGCTCTTAATAAAGTACAGTGCCCTATGGCATTTTCCTGTGCACTGTTTTTGCATAGCACACAGAAGATTGAATGTGCACGTACTGCACATCGCCTGGTACTCCCATATTTCCATAACGCCTCAATTGGAGGCAGTGTTGTGGGCCAAAATTATCCCCAGTGGTTAAATGACTGTTCATGGCTGGTAGTTTTCATTGCAGGCAGCCTGCAGTGTAAACATCAGGCCGAGGATGGATAGTGGACAGCACAGTGAGTTTAACTCTTTCTTGTCTTGAGTACTGAGCCTTGAGAAAAGAGTGGGCAGGAGGGGAGTAAGAGCTAGTTTGCATTGTGTCTCTGAAATGAACATGTGCAGCCATGTACACGGGTCGGCTGAGCAGAAGAGGGAGGGGAGGGCCTGATGGAGGCTTAAGTCATGTGCTTCAGTCAGGAGGAAAAACAAGCCAGGTGGTTGTTTGTGGGGTCGTTGTCAGGTAATGATGATGTTTCACGCTTGGAATGCATGACTGGGTAAAGGTTGCTGGGAGAGGCGAATACTCACTTGTTTTGGTCTCTACTCACTGCCAGGACACATGACAGCATACAGTGTGTTGACAAGAGCTTGTTTTGATGTGTTTTAAATCATAGAATGCCAGAGGCTGTCAAAATCATGATGCTTTAATTTTTGTTTGTCCTCTAACTCTGATGCAGTTATTATTATTATTTTTTTTTTATGTAGAACAAATTAAACAGCTCTGGTGAAAACATAACGTATTAGTTGAAAATTGGTATCGTAGTTGAAGAAAGAGAAACCCCATAATGAAGCAGTGCAGGTGCTTCATTTCTCAAAATTACCTGTCAAAAAAAGCAGCCTGCTGTGGCAGTACCATGATATGGTATATGATATGATATAGTCATGGTATCACATTTGTTTACTGGTAGTGTTTTGATTCTCTGTTGGATTTATCAGTAAAAATTTACTTGAGCACAGGAGATTTTTTGCTAGGGATCGCAGTGAGATTTGCTTGTTAAATAGGCACCTCCAATTCAAGAAATTGGTTTATTATGTTGCCTTATTTACAAGCACATTACTGTGCAGAATTACTAAATGCAAATGGAAATAAATGGAAAGAATACAAAAGAAAAGTTCCACAAAATAATTAGCAGGAAAAGAACATGCTTGTTTATTCAGAATATTCTGTTTACTCCATATTCCATATTCCAATTGCTATGGAGCATGTAAACATCTTTTTCAGAATAAATACTTAACCAGAATATGGACCTTAATTTAAAATTTCAAGCATGTAAACAAGGTCAATGTCATTACCTGTTTCTCCCTGATTCGATTGTTTTGTAGTTAGGCTATTTGTTTAGCCTGGCAAGCCAGACCTACATCAAGATGTTAGGTCTGGCAACTCACCATTGGCACGGCTCAATCCGAGGGGCGGGATAAACGGTTGTCTCTCAAAATCCCTCTGCACGCAATAGGTTAGCGCTACAACCAATCAGAGCAACGAAGAAGGCTAGTTGGTATATTAAACTTTTGCCGTATCCAGTCGGCAAAACTCCCAACACATCTTCCTTTTTTAAAAATGACTTAAGTGCCGTTCTTTGCTCTTTTCTCAAAGAAAAGCTTAACTCCAAGTCCTCCAGAGTCGCGGCCAAAGCCGAAAGACCGCTGTTCACCAGCAGCAGCAGCCATTCTTTGTTTTCAAGCTATGGTTTTCAAGTAGCAGGGAACCGTCGCAACTCTGTCGTCATTATGTTAAGCCCGCCCCGCCTACTCTATACTCGATGTGATTGGCCTGACCTGAGTTTGGTTTTTCCAGCTCGAAAGTCAATGGAGAGTTGACTACACTGGCTGCAAAATAAATTTTGCTGCCGCTAGGGTGCGTCTAGATTTCTAGGCTACTATTTGTTAACATTGACATTTAAATGTAGAATGTCTCTGTGATGAATTTGTAGCTTAACACGTCTCTTACTGCTCTTGTGGTTTTATGAACATGATGAGTTGGTTGACTTTGTACGTCCCTCAATTAACACCATGCTATACAATATATATTTTGCTAAATGAGACTTGTATACATTTAGACATTCTACATACAAAAGTAAGTAAAGTGTTACTCCAACCTTTCAGAACTTTCAGTTACTGAAACTCTTTCTCTCTGAAATCATGAGAAAAGAAAATATGAAAGTGTTTTTTAAATTCAGACAAACCTGCACATTTTAAGTAGTGATGCACCAAAATAATTGTTTTACAGGAACACTAAAACCAAAATAGCACTTTATGCTATTCTGGGTGTCTTTTTCTCAGGTGATTGCAACTCTGGCATCATTTTTGGTCACGGTGATGTGCGTCCACCCTGCTGACATGTTTACCTCTTGTACTTTATCTACATTGTGTAAACGAAACTCTGCCACAGTCAAAATGTGTCATCAGAGAAGTGCTAATTGAATATCACTGTTTTGATCAATGATTTTGTCCCTCAAAAACAATTTATGCCTAATAATATTTTTTTTACTGTTTCGGCTGACTGTTTTTGGTGTCTGAAATTTTGATGCATCACTAATTTTAAGGTGTGAAATGGTACAGTTTATATTTCTGGCTGACTGTGAATGTGTATGAACAGCAGAATAGATCACACATCCACACAAACATTTTTGTGTAACTTTAGCACAAGGACAGTGAGTGTGCATTTTCAGAGAATTTAGTTACTATTCCACTACTCTTTTGAAGCTAGAAGCTCTGTCTTTGAAGCTCTTTCTCTCCCTCACATTCCTGGTGTCTGTTTATAGAATAATTTCTTACTATTTCACTCTATGTTGTTGTTACTTTCTCCTCCCACATTTAGCTACTTGAAGAAACTACTTAATTACAACTTTACATCTTCATACCACAACAACGTAAACACTGGTCAATTACCATAGAAAGTATTTAATTTTTATTTATCATGAATGATAAAGCATGTATTACACTGAAGGCTAGAATGCCTACTCTTTCTGTTCACTTCTTTTGTGATTTCTTTCTTTCTTTAAATGCTGTCTGTCAGTGAAGAGGGGTTTTTCAATCTATTGACTATTTGTGTGAGTCTAAACTGAATATTTGGCCAGACATTTATTTGTTTTTTTTTTTCATTAGGGGGTGCTTAATGTCAGCTCCCTAGACTTTGCAACTCTAATCTGAGCTCTAACTTTAACCACGCTGAGATTTAAGCAACAAAAATTGTTAACCCAAGCAGTTCTCTCAGATTCTCTACCTCTGCAGAGCTGGCTAAACTAGGCCGGGATGTTCCCGCCTGAGATAGCCATGTCAACACTGTCAGTGTTACCCACATTTAGCCAGGAGCAAGAGGAGATTACTCTTAGGGGAGAGTGGGGGATTAGACATTGTTCAGCGGCTTGTTTTGAGGCGGATGAAAGGAGCATTGACTCAGACATAGACAGTCATTCATGCAGGTTCACAACAACCATGTCCTCATGTAGACGTCACAGCATTTTCAGGATGATTTTGCACAGCCTCATTTGTTTTTGGGTGTCTGACAATTAAAGGCCTAGATTTTAACTCATCGCAGTGGAAGTTTTTTTTTAACCCGTTATTAAATCTACAGCTTAGACTCTTTCTTACAGGACTCAGTTGCTCACTTATTCCACAGTTGGAGGTGCTGTGACATCTCTATCCAGTGATGCGCAAGCTAGCAGAGATGCTATGTCATGCGTGCATTAAATCAGCATTGCGTGACTATTACCCGGTTCCAAGCATCACTCACTGCTGCCTAGAGCTTTCAGCATTACAAACTGCATTATAGGCTGCAGACATGGTTGTTGGTACCTCCATCACGCAAACCCTAAATCTCATCAGCTGAATAAAAAAGGGAGGGTCACCATCCAATTCATCTACTTGCATGCAAGCCTGAGCCTTTTGGCAGTTGTAGCTTTGCATCCTTGCTGCTCATTGACCCTGAAACATATTGGAATTTGTGTAAATTACCCAGGATTAAATTAACCAAGGTTAACCGAGGTTTTAAGCTTTAACTATTGTTATTTCAGGCAATCACATGAGTATACCCAGATAGCAAATTGGCTTTGGGCCGGATCTGGCTAAATTTCGGCTGAGATTTTGGCCCACATACCGCATGGAATTACGGTCCAAGGTTGGCCCAAGTGCTGTTTGCCGAAAGTCAACCAGATCAATGCCGGAAGCAGACCAAAACTCACCCAGAGTTTTACAATGTACCCAGATATTATCCAGAACTGGCCCAAAACAACGCCATAATCCCCAGATATTATCCAGAACTGGCCCAAAACAACGCCGTAATCCCCAGATGTCAGCCAGACAAAGGCCAAACTGCCACCAGCTTTACCCCAGAACTCAGCCACAACTTATCCAGAAAACAGCCATAACGGGGCCAATATTATACCAGTCCCCAAAACTGAACCAGAAATTATCCCTGTGTAATACTTATATATTGTGCAAGGAATAATAAAATAATGACACTACACAAATGCAAAGTACAGCATTTTATTGAGAGGGGAAGAAAATCTCAGCCAGATAAGTGGAAAAATAAAAACTACAGGAAAAAGACAAGATAAACCAATACTAGAGTTAGGCAAAACAAAAGCAACACATATTCACAATACAAGAATAATAAAAAGACAGAGCACTAAATTAAAATGTTACAAAAAATAATGCAATTATGCAATTTAATAAAAAGTGTATGTGGCATGCTTAATGAAATACAGAAACAAACCAAAATACGGTGGCCGAGAGATCTCAACACATGCAAAGTGGAAAAAACACCAGCAAACTAAGAAAACATCTTCATCAGTTTGACAACACACATGCTGAAAATACTCAACACAACCAAATACAAAAATGCGCTGCAAATAGCATCTGAATCTGATCTGTGATAAGTCTGTTAGCGCATTAGGTCCAACCCCCTTTGGGCGGGTTTGAAAGGGTGGGAACTATTGCTTGTAGTCTTAACAGAAATCCCCCCCCTTACACTTCCTCCGACAATGACACAAAATTACGATTTTTGCGTCATTGTAGGAGGAAGTGTAAAGAGGTAAATACGGATTTCTCTCGTCTCAGGGGAAAATGAGAAAATGTTGCACGACCCTTCAATAGTATGACTGGGTTTCTAACATTGCAAAGCTTAATGCAAATGGGTGGAGTGTTCCTTTAAGAAAACAACAGTTTCACAACACATGCTGCAAATACAATACAACCAATAAATAATAATACAAAATAAATAATAAAAAAACACTACTGTAGATATTTGCGTTGTTGGTCTGCCATTTGCAGTACGTTTGTGTATTTGGTTGTGTTTTGCATACTGTCAAACTGATGAAGATGTTTTGTAAATTTGCTTGTGTTTTTTTTCTATTTTCATGCATTGTCTTCTGTTGCAGCGTGTTGAACCCTCTCGGCCACTGTCCAAAAAATGCAACAGAAACAAAGCAATAAATTAAATTGATACAGACAAAGCAAAAGTGTCATGCATAAATCATAAAGTACAGAAACAAACTAAAAGCTGGTTATAAAAGACAAATGAAATACATTTTATATTTACAGATGTGCAAAAAAAATTAAAATATAAGTTGCAACAATGCAAAACAGATTCCCTAATAACTTAAAATGTGTGGTTTACATTTTGCAAAGGTGTCCTCCTTTTTTCGCCACCCTCGCGATCACCAGCTAGATGAAACCACCTTTTAATAACTTTTTCGACCTCCAACTCAGATGTCTGTGCACACACAGGATTACTTCTTACAGCCTCTAGAATAGGAGCATACAAATACAGAGTTAAAAAATAATTTTAAATAAAATTAACAATAGACATATAAAGCATTTGTATCAAAAGACACCACCAGTCAAATTATTAAAACTTTCAACATTCATTCATGACATGAGGGAATAGTCATGAAGTTCCAGATAGACTTAGACACAACAAAAATGCACTTACCAATCACAATGTTTTTAGGCTGCAAGCTTTGGAAAGGTGTTTTTCCATATACACTTCTCCAGTTTACCACTTTGAGAACGTCATTTTTGAATGCTTGCCTCATAATCCGCCAGACGTGTCCTTTAAGTCGACTACACCCAACAATCCCAGTTCAAGTACCTGAAATATTTTTAAAACATGCCATCACTATTAAGTCAAAACACTAAAACATGCTAATATCGATATTATATTTACCAAATTAGACAAATATAAATAGTTTTTGTTATTGTTAGATTTTTCATGTTTTAGATTTATCACACACACCATTTAATTACAACAGTAATTACAACCAGACTTGTGAGTGATAACAGCATGCAACTGTGCATTACTGACAGTGTTACCTACCACTTTTTGTCTTGTTACTGGACATGATCGAAGATCACTTTCCAGGGAAGTTAATGACCTTAAGTCTTCAATTGGAAACAGTTTTGGTCTTTGACTTTGGTTCTGTGCCTCCCGAACGTTGTTTGCTTTGAGATCTCGCACCATCCTTACAATGTTCTTCTGCTGCTCCATAAGGATTTCTTGTTTAGATATTATGTCATGGAGAAGTGCTAAAACATTAAACACAGGTATTGAAAGGGTTTAACGTTACCACACCACATCTGCTATGACATGAGCCTTACGCTAACAGTGAATTATATGATAGGAAAAAAAAAAAAAAAAAAAATCTTACATCTTAAAGGTCCCGTTCTATGCCCCTTTTCACAAGATGTAAAATAAGTCTCTGATGTCCCCAGAGTGTGTATGTGAAGTTTGAGCTCAAAATACCCAACAGATCATTTTTTACAGCATGTTTAAATTGACATTTTTTGGGGCTCAGAAAAACGAGCCGTTTCAGTGTGTCCCCTTTAAATGCAAATGAGGTGCTGCTGGACGACACAGGGGGCGGAGTTTCATGAGCTCGTGCTCAGTCTGTCAGGAAAAATTCATCTCACGGAGTGATGATAATATCAGAAACTCTCAGTAACGGCGTTTATTTCGAGTCGGACAATAATGCCTACAGAGTCAGAGTGCTGTATAGAGATGAAACAGGTATGGTTTAGTAGTTTAATTACGGTTATTATAACGTATTTGTCATCTGCTTGTAGGCTATGTATCCATTATTTATTAATAGCCTACAAGTCTGCTGTCTGAATGATGATCAAACATGTACTGATGAGTTTAATAAAGTTTATTGTACATCACACAAAAGATGAAGCGTCAGTTTTACTTCAGAAAATCACCGTAAGAGCTGAGTAAACACAGTAGGCTAAGTTATAAGAAGTGCGCAAGTAGCCAGTAGAGTTGAGGGAGCATTCCTGTGGGCGGAGGTTAGTCAAGAAACGGTTCTGGTGACATCACTAATGCAGGATGTAGAGGTGTGTAGTCCAATCGAGCCGTTTTTTGTAGTCAACTTCTGTTAAATAAAATATCTCGCTTGGCATTGAACTTTGAGCTTTATAATTTTACAGATATTATTTATGCTCTAACAGCAACATTACACACTAACTAAAGTTTGAAACATGGAATCGCATGCAACGGGACCTTTAATCGGTCATCGCTTGAGAGGCTTGTTCTCTGTGGTGTTTCATGATGCCACAGTGATTGTATTGCTGTTCGGGAGACTGTAAAGTTGTATACTGAATTAATTTATTTTCCCAAAGATTCAAACATCTTGTTGACTCTTTTAATAGCCATTTTTCTCATGTTACCTCGCTCACTGTAAGCCCACATATGTTCATATAATAAGCACTGTAAATGGGGGCTTAATTCTAGACCCTCTAACATAAAAGCAAATAAAATCCAACCACAGAAAACAACCAAAAAAGCCTATCTAGTAACGTTACTGCGCTATAGATTAAAATCTACGTGTTAGTTTAGATATTTTAAAAAGTATCAACTTACCTTGATCATGTATTAAAACTCCAAAAGAAAAAACCAAGATAGCGTGATTGTCGAAGTTAGAACAGAGAATGTCTAATAGGAGACGGGCTCTGGTTAGAACGACAATTTGAATTTCACCGCGAGACTGCGTTGGAAAAATATGAGTTGCTGAATAACTGCTACGTAACTTCCGGATCCTCTGGTAGGCGGGATGATGTCACGGGGTGCACTCTGGGAAAAGTAGTCCTTCTTGTAAAGCGGATTTAACGCCGTATATGTAAATCAACTACTATTTCCATGATGCATTGCAAACTGCGTCATCGTATCAGCAACAACAGACGCGCATTGACCCATCTGCCGAGCAAGAAGACTGCTCTAAAAAACAGTTTAACCATGGGTTTTTTTAGTAAAACTGTCGTTATACTGTACAAATGGTAATCAATTCGCCAAAACTTTTTTGTGGCATTTTGATTACCATTTGGATAACCACAAAGTACTCATTCAGTCCCATTCAATCTTTTGTCTTTTATGATGCTGCTGATTGAACCATTTTTCTTTGTCTTCAAACATTTTGCAAACATCTCATGTTTTTGTTTTGTTTTTTTTTTTTTTCATTCTGCACATTGTCACCTCCTTAACTGCCCATTAAAATAATCTTGCCAACAGTATAATCAAGTCTTCTTTCCTTTAAAAAAAAAAAGAAAAGTCTTCTTGCCTCCTTATGTGTAAAAGTCTACTATTTGAATAAATATCTATAGGTATTTTTAACTAGGCCTATAATAAACAGATTTCATTTTATTCTTTTTGACAAAATTAACCTTATAATTATGTATAAAATATGAACCAATTAACAACACATCTTACACAGCTATTTTACAGTAGAGCACATTCATACCAGAGGTCTTTTATTTGCTCTTCTACCAGAACCCAACCAGATCTCAGCCAAATATTTTCTAATTCTGGTAGACCGAGCTCAAGCCAGGGCTCAGCCAAAAAGATACAATTTGATTTTTGTTTCTTTTGGTTAGCCAGACTCCAGCCAGAGCTTAGCCTAGTACTGTTAGACACAGGAGTGTGAAAAAAACAGTGCCAGAATTAAGCCAGAAGTGCCTAATTTAAGCCAGACTCGGCCCAGACTTTGTTGCTATCTGGGTACCCACAGACAATGCTTTGTCAATGCCTTACATTCAACTTCAAATTGCAATTATTTATACTGTTTACTACAATATTAATTCAAATTAAGTTTAAATTCAGGAATTGAACTGGAATATAAAAAGCATTCTCAATTAGGCCTAAATGTTGAATGGTGCACCACCCTGCTGCATTGACAAAGTTTCATCATGACCTGATAGTTACTTTCAGTTACAAGTGTGGTTTATGACTTTATTTCATTAACTTTTTAACAAGTCTGGCAATATGGGAATTTAGTCTTATAGTCTTTTTAACAGATTCCATGTCTCTATCCTTGACTATATGGTCTCACTCCACATTATCTTGAAGCAAGTGTATTAAACATTCCTGAAGAGGACAGTCCTCTTGAGAAGTCCACATTATTCTTGAAGGATTATGGGTTACTGTTCTATTTTGCTTCAAGAAACAAATATTAAATCTTACACAAATGTCATGTGTAATCATCATCTTTGCTCCAGCCATTATCACTGGCTGCATCTTAGGCCTATCTCCCATTCGCCATCTCCTTTCATGTAAATTAAGGTGAAGTCTGAAGTGCTTTGTCATCATTTTACCAGTCAGTTGTCAGATTATGTGATTCATACTCTTCAGGATCACCCAAGACCTAGCAAAGAAAGACCCTGAGATTTCCTCCATTTCTTTGGTCTGTGACTATAATTCCAATGAGATTATCAGGGAATTATATAAGGATTAGCCCATCTGTGGACAGTAGATGGTTAAGACTGCTGCTAGCTCCATCCCTCCTGACATGATACCCTTTCCCTCGCTTATCTGAGAGAGGTTTAAATATGACTGTGCATCATGGGTTAATCACTCATGCTGGTCTGGAACTGTCACTAAAAAATGTCATAAAAAGGAGGTACATTTAATAATAAAATAAAATATGAGAAGTTTTTTTTTCTTTTCTGTGTATGCGCATGTTTTATTTTAGAAAACACAAGTGTCAAAAGGTATTTTGTACTGAGCGAAGAAAGAATACGATCTTTGTTGTGAGTACCTTCGGGTTTTAATAGTGTTTTGGACATATTTTTAATGGGTTTAGTTCATAAAAAATTTATTTGTAAAAGGCTGCTGGATAACGTTCAAGATAATTTGACGCCAGGGGTTCTACTACAGTGCAGCTACAGTTTTTCTCAACAATTTTACATTCTCGTTGCTTGTGGTTATACATTTTTGTTTCAAATGGAGCTTTAAAGATATCTTCTCTTTTTTTCCTCCCCCTTACTTTCAGATTGAGCAAGGCAGAGGTTATTCCTCCTGGTACTGAGGGAAAGTGGAAGCTCAACCAGTAACTAGACTGGACTGGACTGGTCTGGTCTGGACTATGCTGCTGTAAATGAACTGTGACCTTTGCAACTCATCCTAAAGCTGAACGTCCGATGGCTGGGTTGTGATTATTCTAGTGAGGCCACTTTAACATGCTACTCCTGCACCATTTTTCAGGATCTACAAAGCTGCTGCTCTGTTGGTAACAAGAGTCACGAAACATACATGCCACTTCACTTGTATGTTTGAACTTTTAATTGTTGTTGATGTGAACACTTATGTTAACAATAATTGGAATATAGTTTTCCCTGAAATATGTAATCTTCATTTACCTGACATAAACAACTGTAAGGTTCTTATTAACCCATCACATGAATAGCTACAGTTGTGGTATTTTAGTCATTTTAAATGATGACTAAAATATTTCCACAAGTCCTTTCTTAGGAAAAGACTTGTACTGATGTATGTAATTTAGAAGAGATAAAGAATTCCTACTTATTTTTTCCTCAAATTGAATGTTCTCACATGACCAATCCAAAGCCTTACTCTCTGTCCGCAAAATTGCGACTACTTATCTGGACCTAAACAATGAGAAAATATCAAAACGTGATATTTATTGTATACACTCTATTTTTCTAGATATTTAGTTTATTAAATAAAAACATAAGTTGCTGTATAATGGTCCACTTTTTATATTCAGAGTGTCTTACCACATAATCAGAGGTGGTTATTGCAAATAATAATTAATATCTAAACATTATTAGTACATATTATATTTATGACCAAATATGGTCAACCTTTAAATCCTATGTTTTCTCAGATTCATTGTCACTTTCTCACGTTGTTGCATAAAACATGGCCATTCCATGTTCCTCTGCCTCAAGAATTGCATTTAACAGTAATATAATATATGGTAACAGTGACTATTTCCCATTTAGCATGCACTACTAGATGGTATCGATGCACATGAATTTTGACCACAGAAAATGCCATAAGACACCACCTTCGGCTAAAACAGAAAGAGTAAAATGGAAGTTAATCTCTTAAAAAATATTATTAACAGAATTGATAGTTTTTCCAGACAAAGGCTTATTTCAAATGAGCACTTTCAGTTTTTTAGATGTGTGGGTCCAGAATTTGGATGATCATTTCTGTTCCTTTCTGTGCATCACTACTTGACCACAGTTTAATAGTTGGTGACTGTCTTAATATGCTCACATTGGCTCTGTGTTGATAATATCGTAGTGATGTCTCATTCAACTAGATTGTAAAACATGACACATCTGAATGTAGAGCACAAAACCCACTTAGACAGTATGAGTGAACAGATTAGTGGGGCAGAAAAAATGATCACAACAGGAGTAATTTTAGTCATTCTCTGCTTTTCCCTGAATGTTGTGAACTAGGCTAAATACAAAAATGTGATCAGCTTAACATTTTCATGACATTTAAGTTCCTCTCCTACACAAACGGCTAAGCAAATAAAAAAAATGCAAGATACTACACATTGCATTTGTGAAACGTAATTTGTTCAAAACGTAATAAATCCCTTATCTAAAAACACATGTATAGCACTGATATAGACGTGTTGATGCTTTTTAAAATTTTATGTTTAAAGTCCTAAATAAGAGTGACACATGACACAATGCTACTTTATTATGTAATTTCTTGAGGTAATGGTACTCATTCTTCTTGATTCTTAGGAAGTTCTTGCTTCTTGGGTAGCATTAATTCACCCTTTGTATATGCAATTCTTACTAATCAGATTAGTTTACAAAGTGGAACCAAATGTATAAATATTATGTTAATATATTTGTTAAAATATTTTGCAGAGATATTGAATTTATGCTGTTTTGTACATTTCATTCTGCCAACTTTTAAAACTTGTTTTATTTTTCTTTATGAAACAAATCTATCTATCTATCTATCTATCTATCTATCTATCTATCTATCTATCTATCTATCTATCTATCTATCTATCTATCTATCTATCTATCTATCTATCTATCTATCTATCTATCTATCTATCTATCTATCTATCTATCTATATATATATATATATATATTTAACAGTGTTCTTGAAGATCTTGAGTCTAAGTATAAATATCTATGAAGAGTTCAGATGCAAAAGCCTCTAAGTGCCATCTGAAATTTTCTTCTTGAATGATCATTTTTATCAAGCTCGTATATTTAAGTTCAGTAATTTCACTTAAATAGCAATGAAAATGACCTATTAATTGTCATTTAAGTGAAACTACTGAACTTAAATAAACGAGCTTGATAAAAACGATCATTCTAGAAGAAAATTTCAGATGGCACTTAGAGGCTTTTGCATCTGAACTCTTCATATATATATATTGTTTGTATGTATCAAAGGGTTAATATATTTTCAATATTTGCCAGGTTTAATTGAACAAGCTGTCTTCCATTGTACAAATATCATATACTGTTTATTGTCATGCTGTTAAGAGATCATTTAAAATATTCTAGATAAATATTGCTTTTGTTTGTGTTGCAAAAGAGTCACATGCAATAATACAAATGATAAATATTGTTATTTAAGGAAAATAAAATGTTTTATTGTTGTTTTGTTTCTTATATCCTTTCTACAAAACCTAGAACACCTAGTGATGCAAACTTGTTATATAAACATACATATTTTGAAATTATTCCCACCTCTTTACTGACACTGTGTCCCTAAGCTTGAGGGTAATAGAGGAAGGAACACACAGTTCATTCATAAACAAGTAGACAGATTACTTCCTGTTGAATGAGCAGGACAAAAGCAAGTGTTTTGCTGTTCATATCATAATTCCCAGGCTCGAATTGATATAACAGGATGCTAATGAATCAATATATTCCATGTGCTAGACTGTGAAGTACAGTCCAGATCCACATGCAGGAAGCAAATAGAGCAATACATCCTTCCTTTTCAATATCTGGATCATTCCTAACAGAGTACCTTTTGAGTTATTTAAGTTAACCCCTTACCCCTTTTTGAGAATGGACATTAAAATGCACTATTCAAGCTTAAATGGTTGTAATTCAAGAATGCTTTGGAGTATAGACCTAAGTTTGGTCTTGTATTAAAGGTAAAAAAATAGCAGATTATTGCTGAAATGAAAGCACTTCAAAAAATTAAAGTATGAAAAAGTTATGGAAGTTTAAATTTACATTAAATCAAATATAATTTATTTAATATTTTTATTTTATATAAAATATATATTTTACAAAATATGTTTTACAAAAAAATTACTATAAAATCAAAGCCAAATATCTAACCAAGTTGTGTTCCAAATTTGAAGTTGATATCACAAAAAATGAAGTTCCCATGAGATTTTGTTTAGGCGTATTACCAAAAATAGCCACCGGGTGTCATTGAATTCCATTGAATTTTACTGTATGCATTCTACCATAACAAATTAATACATTTCTGTCCAAATATCACTTCTGTCACAAAATATGGAATCTTGAGACTCAGACCTTTCTGACAATATGTGTTTTGTCAAGATTAGAAAATATTCTGATCATAAATTATGAAACATAAGGATGCCCAAAAGGGGAGGAGCCTGATAAAATAATTTAGAGTACCGTTTCTATGGTAACACAATGTCCAATTTCAAAACAGTTTTCACAGGATGAATTCTGAGATCATAAGCTTTCAAATGATACCTTATTTATGATAACTAATAAAATATGTAATATAATAAAAAAAAGCGATGAAAAAATATAATACAATATTTTAGAGGATAATATATATATTATACTTTTTAGAAGATAATATTATTTTATATTTTTTTATTGACAAATACTAGATTATATATTTTCTAATGAAATTTTAGCATAAAAACCAACATATCAATTATTAAAAGTGTGTGCGTCAACTTTTTGTGACGAAGGTCAGAACTCCTGTTATTACGTAGATTTTTTTGAGGTGCACTCTTGTCATAAATTCATCTATTTATGTTCCTACATAATTTATAACAAAAAAACAGTCCTAAATATCTATTTAGGAGTCTTAGAACTTTCCAACGATATATAGTTTGTCATAATTAGATTAGGATTACATAGTAATATAGGGAAGTAAAGTTAGGCGTGCCGTATACGGTACGGTGACCGTTAAGGGGTTAAATAAACAGTTATTCAAGTGTTATGATTTAAGTATTTCTGGGGTACTCGACTTTCAGGAATATGCAGCACTTTATTAACCATAGCTTGATTATTTATGGTAGAAAAGTTAACACGATGGACCCTAAAAGGTTTGAAATAAATGTGAGATTGGCAGTCTGCTTGCATGAGGGTTTCAGTTTAGAAATAATTTGTCATTTGTGTAAATTTATTAAACAACTTGGTATGTTCTGTAAATAAACAAACTATTTTAGTCAAACCAACCAAAAATACAAAGCATACTAATACACCAATCATGTATTTTGTTAAAGAGATTTTGAAAAAAATTAACAGGATACAGAATGATATTGGGAATACAGGAAAAAAAAATGATTACCAGTTAAGAAGATATTCCAAAGTTTTCTTAAAAAAAAAAAAAAAAAAAAAATGAAAACAAGAAACATCTGAATTGTTTTTAAATTGTCAGTTTTATTGAAAAGTTCAAAGCATCTGTGGTCGTGAAAAAAACATTGCTCAAATCAAAGCAGTAACAAATTCACCCCATGTTCACTTAATCGTGATTTTGAGATTAAAGCAACATAAATAATAGTGTAGCAAGTCTAAAGACCGTTTATGTTCAATATCAGGTGCGATCTAGATGCATTTTCTTTCATGTGTTCTGGTTGTGTGGGGCTTTTAAGGCGTAGGCTGTACTTCTGAAGAACGAGCCTGCGCAGTGTGGGTGGGAGTTAGAGGAAAAGGAGTTCCTGAAGTTTGAGGTTCGCTGGACTGTGTGAGGCAAAAGCATCGGCCACACAGGTGCTCACGTTAATAAAAGAGCGTTTAAACTGTTGAGTCTATCATTTTCTCTGATCGCTATAATATGATTTCCATCTACAACTATTGCATTTTATACAATGTTGGCTATTAACGAAAATATACGCATGCACATAATATATCTTTCTTTTAATGCTCACATACTAAATACTTGAGACATTGATGTAGGTAAGATCATTTCAGAAAACCAATGTGTCCAGACTCATGGACGGGCCAAACACCTGGGGGAAAAAAAGAAAAAGATTTGCACTCACACAATGAAGCACAAGGGCAGCAGGACCTCTGTTAGATCACAGTGACTGGAGGGAAGAGGCAAGGGCACAGCGTTATGCAATAATCCATGTCAGTGTAAAGAACACACTGTGCCGGAACTGCAATTTCTCCTGCCTCTGTCCCAGGCCCTGTTTCTGAAATATTTGCAAAAGACCTCCCACATAGAGACAAAATGAATAGGAAAAGAGTCAATCAAAGTCATTTACATTTACAGAGTGTTGCTAAGAGAAGGTTTTGTTTAGGAAAAAGTGGACACTTTGATCAGCAGTTTGATGAGACTGAATTATTTTCTCTCGCAAACCGCACAAACAATGCCCTGCAGCCATTTACTCTATCTATGCAAAAGTAATCTATTAGTCGGAATGTCCTACCATCACTAAACAAAAATGCAAATTGATGCATTCAGAATCTTAGGTTCTTTCAACTGTTGTCTTAAAATTGGCCAAATTGACACTGCTTTGTTTTGTCAGTTTAAATTTGTTCATAGACCCTAACACTTGACACAAATTCCAAGAATGGTAACAATCAACAAATGAAAAAGATGAGTTCACAATGAAATCAAAAATTGTGACAATTCTTGTTTTATGAAATATTGCAGTATTTGTAATAAATTATTTATCCGTGCACATCATTATTTTTTTGCAGCGACATCTCTTCTTTGATGACGTGTTCATCGTCGCAAGGGCAGGACAACCTGTCACTCACACGAGACCGCAGCAATAGCAGACTACCACCATCCAACAAAATCAAGTCCCGCCCAAATTTTTTTCTTTTTCGAGAAGCCGTTTAACTTCGATATACATCAGGGAAGAAAAGACTATTGCAACTTCTGTTTCATGCCAACTTTAACATCACAACACAACAACAATAATGGCAAAACAACAACAAAGTTAAACCAAAAGTTCTGTAACATTAACCACATAAATTATTCATGCTGCAATGCATGCTGGGATTTCACAAACCCATTTCAGCACATTTCAGCAATGTTAAAGTTAAAATTCTTCATTCAGACACATGTTTGACTAGTCAGGATGGGTTTTTATTATTATTATTTATTTTTTATATATATATATTTTTTACCTAAGGTTACAGGTTATGTTAATGTGATACACCTTTAAGTGACAGTACAATTTAATGTCTAAAGGATATGAGTTTATCTAATTACATGCAGCGTTCACTAGAATTGCGACTGTTATTGTGTTGTACAATATAAATTAGGGGGGAACCAAAGAAAGCGGAACCAAAGTGCGGGTATTGTTGCACCGCACCGCCTAAGTGACAGACGTCTTCCTCTTCTCTCATATTGATATTTGGAAATGAAGATGGCGGTTCGCTCTTTCTCTAACTGAGTATGATTTTGTCTTCCAGGCTGACATCGAGAGTTGAGAGTAGTGAACCCCAGTCAAAATCTTTTTGTTACTCAATTTGAAACTCGTAACAAACTGTGGAGGCTCGCCCAGGATCTCTCCTCATCACAACCATAGGGGGAGCAAATCCAGAGATACTAGAACCACGCGACCAAGGTGACAAGACGTTGCTGCAGGCCAGGAGTCAACCCGTGGGTGTCCGAGGAGGGGGACCAAAGAGAAAAGGGATCTCAACCTCACTTGGGAGCCGCACTGCTGATCCAGAGGCCAGCACACGCTACTTTCCAGAGGACCACATGCTGATCCTGTGGTCATCGCACACCAGCAACAGAGCATATCGGGAGGTCGACACGCACACACACACACACGCCACTTAAGTCACTACACCGCTGATTTACTGAACTCACAAACCACAAGGGGACATCAGGACTATACACCATGTCAGCAACTCGTAAAGAATTAGTATGGGGCATCAAGAAACAACTATTCAGACTCTCAAGCAACGACATCTATCAGGTTGCGAAAGACATTGCAATTAACAGTCAACATGAAGAAGAGCTGAATGCGAATGATGAAGAAGGCTGCATGGAGTATGTAGTCTCCTACATGCAATCTGACACCTTACTAGGACTTGAGGATGAGGGTATGGGTCAGTTGTTGGTTTTAAATGACTTGATAGGTAGAGTAATTAATGGTGATGATCCTGTTATTTTCCAGTGGGTACATTGAGTGATGGTAGCACACACGTTACACCTAGTCAAAGTCCATCCACTACAATCCCAAACCCTACATCACAACCTCATTCTCACCCTAACAGTACAGTTATGCAAACAGAACCCCACTCTATCACTCATACCAATACAACAACACAGTCCTTAGAAGAACTGAGACAAGTGTATGAAGAGTTGGGTGAGAAACTGCGACGACGTGAATTTACAGAAACCTCATCACCCACAACTTACCTCCACCAGGGTGAGTCAGAGTTACACCGTATGCCACAGATGATCTCAGAGAGATCCGTAATACTGAAGGACCTTTCCTACCTGCAGCGCAGAGACTTCAAAGTACATGGTGGTCAGGTTGGGGATCAGAACTCTGATTTAAAGTATAACAATATCAGCAAACAAATCGACGAGGGAGTGAAAGAGGGCTTTGCAGAAGCAGAAGTGGTGAGAGGGGTGTTGAAGATCATCAAACCGGGGGCTTTTAAAGATATGCTCGTAAACAAAGATTCAATTACAGTATCTGAACTCAAAGGTTTCCTCAGGTCTCACCTCGGAGAGAAAGCAACGACTGAGATGTTCCAGGAATTGATGTGCGCCAGGCAATCAGACCAAGAATCACCACAGCAGTTTCTCTACCGCATGATTGGGCTTAAGCAGAAAATCCTTTTCCAGTCCTGACAGGCCAGTGCAGACATTTCATATGATCCCAAGACCATCCAGGAGGTGTTCCTCCATACTATCTATCAGGGTTTGGGGACAAAACATGCTGACCTCCGACAGAGACTGAGACCTCTAATCTCAAACAGCCAAGTCACAGATGAGGAAATCTTGCGCCAGGTCATGAAAATAATAAGTGATGAGAACGAGCACCAGCGCAGACTGGGCCAACCCCCCCGACAAAAGATAACACAAGCACACAGCGCCAAGGTTGAGGCGAGAGACCATAACAACAATAACAAGTCACGGGATACACCATCAAACAATGAAAATCTCCAGACAATACAACAACTCACTTCTCAGGTAGAGACCCTGACACACATGGTGGCTTCTTTGATTGAGCAGCGGACAGAAAGTCCTCGGGTGTCTTACCCTCCTTCTCAGCCAACCTCTAGCAGACCTGTCCAAGCACAGTTGGGACAACCTGCAGTCCAGGTGAAAGGAAGGACAGCTTGTTGTCCGAAATGCACTGAACAGAATGCACAGGAGTGTAACCATTGCTTCGTGTGTGGGGAGGCAGGACACAGAGCAGTGGGATGTCTGCAACGAGTCAGGGTGCAGGGAAACGGGGCTTGGTCTTTGTGGAGGGACGCCCAGAGGCCGGTGAGCAGCTTCAGTCCCAAACAGTAACAAATGACAAACAAATAACAAGACACCGCAAGCAAAACAAACAGCAAAATTCACATGTACTGACCAGCCAGAATAACATCGCCTGCAAAGCACCCCTAATTGGGAAGAAAAGTCTGCTAAAATGTTTGATTGGCGGATACCCAGCTACAGTCTTGTTTGATTCAGGCTCGCAGGTGAGCATAATTGACCAACAATGGACTGACACTCACATTCCTACTCATATCCTGAGACCTCTTTCTGAGCTATTAGAGGAAGAACTTGGCGTCTATGCAGTCACTGGTCATGCTGTCCCCTACACTGGATGGGTTGAGCTCACTGTCAATCTTGCCGGGAATGAAGACCCGAATCTCACCATACAGGCCCCTTTCCTAGTCAGCCCGCTGCCACTGCCCCAGCCCCTTCTAGAAGCCAATGTACTCCAGGAGATCATCAGAAGGAAAGAGTCCTCGGGCGATGCAGTTGCAACGGTTGTCAGCCTTCTCCGCAATAAAGTGCCTTTGGAATAGAGGAGGAACAGGTGGAGGCCATTGTGAATTTCATCCAGGTGCCTCCAAGGACATACTGTGATCCAGTCACTATAAGAGTGGGCCAAGACCATACCATCATTCCCCCTGGCAGGACAGCTTATGTATGGTGTAGGGTACCCCCAAACTTTGATGTCTCTAACCCCACTGTTCTATACGAACCGACGGAGGAAAGCGTTGTCTTAGGGCAGTTGAGTGTAGGAGAAGGCCTCTTGGAAATCAATAACACCCGACGGCCTTATGTTAAGGTGCCCATCTCCAATCACTCAAAGCATGAGGTCACCCTACCGAGGAGAACCTCTCTGGGAACCATCCAACATGTTATCAAGGTAATTGAGACCAATATACCAGAGTCACATCAGGCTGATCCCACACCAAGAAAGATGACATCAGTTGAGGTTAAGTCTGTCGCTTCTCCCAGCACCTCTCGACCCGAGTCCTGGCTTCCTCCTGTTGATATCAGTCACCTCAGCCCTGAACAACAACAGGCGGTAAAGGAAGTGCTCTACGAGGAATGTGGAGCATTCGCCTGCGACAGTGACGACATAGGGTGCATCCCCTCCCTACAGATGGAGATCAGGACTAAGGATGACATCCCAGTTCAGAGGGCCTACGCATCCATCCCAAAGCCACTCTACAGGGAAGTTAAGGAGTACATCCAGGAGCTGTTGGTAAAAGGGTGGATCGTGAAGTCCCAGTCGCCTTATTCAGCTCCTGTCATCTGTGTAAGAAAGAAGGATGGGTCCTTACGCCTGTGTGTGGACTACCGGCTCCTCAACAACAAAACTGTGCCAGACCATCACCCTCTTCCCAGAATTCAGGACCTCACTGACTCCCTGGGAGGATATACCTGGTTTTCGATCCTCGATCAGGGGAAAGCCTACCATCAAGGCTTTATTGCTAAAGGATCAAGGTACCTGACCGCATTCATTACCCCTTGGGGGCTCTATGAGTGGGTCCGAATAACCTTTGGGCTATCAAACGCCCCAGCTGCTTTTCAAAGGAGCATGGAAAGTATGCTTGACACGCTGAGAGATGAATGCTGCATCCCTTACCTCGACGACGTGTTGTGCTTCTCCAGGTCCTTTGATGAGCATGTGCAGGTGCTACGCAGAGTTCTCCAAGCCTTGCAACACCATGGGGTAAAGCTGAAGCCGGAGAAATGCGAGCTCTTCCGCAAGGAGGTCCGATATGTCGGCCGGTTGGTGTCAGCAGAAGGGGTAAAAATGGACCCCAAAGACCTTGAAGCAGTGTGGGCACTGAAAGACAAGACGCCACAGACAGTTGGGGACGTCAGGCAGTTGCTTGGGTTCCTGAGCTATTATCAAACATACGTGCAGGACTTCTCACGCATAGCCAAGCCCCTATACAACCTGCTCCAGTCGAAGCCCAGCACCTCTCCAGCCAAACCGCCACGAGGAAAAACAAGATGCAATCAGCAGTCCTCCCGTACTCCGGTAGAATGGGATATACATCACCAACAGATCCTTGAGCAGCTTGTGGACCAGCTGACCAAACCCCCAGTGCTGGCGTATCCCGATTTCAACCGCCCCTTCACACAACACACAGATGCCTCCCAAAAAGGTCTCGGTGCAGTTCTTTATCAGAACCAGGATGGGAAGATGAGGGTGATTGGATATGGGTCACGAACACTAACATCAGCGGAACAAAATTATCACCTACACAGCAGAAAGCTTGAATTTCTTGCATTGAAGTGGGCGATATGTGAGAAGTTCCGTGACTATTTATTCTACGCCCTGCATTTCACAGTCTTCACGGACAATAATCCCCTCACATACATTCTGAGTACTGCCAAACTCAACGCAGTGGGTCACCGGTGGGTGGGGCAGCTGGCTGATTTCCAGTTTGACATCAAATACCGGCCAGGCAAAACCAACATCGATGCTGACACCTTATCACTGGACATCGACACATTCATGGCTGGGTGTTTGGAAGAGTTATCGGAGGAGGCAGTATGTGCTGTATGGGAAGGAAGCCGGAGAGCACAACAAGGAGACGTGGCCTGGGTGGCAGCCCTCAACTTAACATCCCACAGCCAACCTCAAGTTGAGCCTCTGCCGGAAGTCAGTCATGATGAGCTTGTGAGGGAACAAAGAAAAGACCCCGCTATTGGAAAAGTGATGGCGTTGAAGGAAAACGACACACCACTAACAGAGGATGACAAAGAGAGAATGGACACACATGCAAGGAGGCTGTTAAGAGAGTGGAGCAGATTATACATAGAGAATGACCTTCTCTACAGGAAGAGTGCAGGTCAACAACAACTGGTCCTGCCCGCCACCTACAAATGAACAGTACTCACTCAGCTGCATAACAACATGTGCCATGTTGGTGTTGAAAAAGTTCTGAGCCTAGCGAGGGAGCGATTCTACTGGCCTTTCATGAAAAGAGAGATAGAGGAGTATGTGACCAGGAAGTGCTCTTGCATTAAACAGAAGAAGCCCGCCACACATGAAAGAGCACCAATGGGAAGTATAACATCAAATTCGCCCCTTGAGCTGGTGTGTATCGATTTCCTTCACCTGGAAACCTGCAGAGGTGGATACGAGTATATCCTGGTAGTGGTTGATCACTTCACCAGATTCGCGCAAGCCTACCCCACGAGGAACAAGGCTGGTAAGACGGCTGCTGACAGGCTTTTCAATGATTTCATCCCCAGATTTGGATACCCGGTCAAACTACACCACGACCAGGGTCGAGAGTTCGAGAATGAACTCCTCAGAACTCTCAGGCAACTAGCTGGTGTCGCCCACTCGAGAAC
Organism: Scardinius erythrophthalmus; assembly: GCF_964197995.2. Lineage (NCBI taxonomy): Eukaryota > Metazoa > Chordata > Actinopteri > Cypriniformes > Leuciscidae > Scardinius > Scardinius erythrophthalmus. The sequence continues at coordinate 57,352 of NW_028296325.1, forward strand.
CTCTCCGTATCACCCCCAGGGCAATCCTGCAGAAAGATTCAACCGCACATTGTTGCAGATGCTCCGCACCTTGGGAGAGAAAGAGAAGGAGAGTTGGAAAGACCACCTGCCCCATGTACTCCAGGCATATAATTGTACAAGGCACAAGGCCACAGGTTTCTCCCCATACTATTTGCTGTATGGCCGACATCCTCATCTACCAGTGGACATCCTCTTCGGCCTCATAACAGATGAGGGAGCTGAAACTAATGGACAAAAAGGATATGCTGAGAAATAGGCAGGAAAAATGGTGGAGGCATACAGAATAGCAGACGCAAACAGCCGACAGTCAAGCTCCAAAGGGAAGACATACTACGATAAACGGAGCAGAGGTGTGGTTCAAAAGCCAAAAAAACAACAAATAACAGTCAATTAACATTTAAATTATTTTTATTTATTCATCAGGTCTTATTCACTTATCTATTGAAAACAACAAGTACTACAATAATATGACCAGAATACAATGCGTAGCCTATAGTGTCTGCGTCTGTGCGTGTGCCAACACCAATATTGACTGTAGTCAAGGCAAGTCACATTTATTACAGTGCTTTATACAATACAGATTGTATCGAAGCAGCTTCACAGTAATAAACAGGAAAATAATGGTCTGATGCAAACTTAATTAAATATGAGACAAATTCAATCTCTGCTGTAAAGCAGCTATACAGAAGACGTCATTATTCAGCTCAAGTCAGGTCAATGTTGATTCAATTCAGTTTAATAACAGTGTAAATATTGCAAAATTAGTCAATTATGCATCAAAGTTGACTGTAATTTATTGTATTGGAGATATACAGTATGCATTACCTAATTGTTCATGTTTGTAATTACCTGTTGCACAGCCAGAGTATAAAACTTGAAACTGTAGTTGCTTGCAATTCTCAAGGACATTTCTCATGGCAGTTTTACACGTGAATATACACTTCAGTTGTGATGCTTTCACATGGTGCATTTATAGAGCTATTACAGCAGAGTGATTATACAAGTCTTGACACTAACAGAACAGAGGAAATGGGTGAGAACAGATAATAGTGTTCAACAGCATGTTAATCTAATTGCTGGTAATACCCCAAGTTGTTCCAATGACTGCAGGACATTTAGAATTTTAAAATGCATTTGGATGGATCTACTTAATGGCTTCATCCAACACACAAGCATTTATCCTCTTTTCCATAGGGACTCTCGAGGGGCAGAAATATGTGTAAGGAGTTTGGTTGATAATTTGGTTTATTGTATTATAAAATTACAAATAAAACCTGATTCAACATGAGAAGAATAGAAAAAAACAAAACAAAAACGTAGCACTCTGGGAGTCCCTTTGGGTCAACACATACAGATCATGTACACATACAGTAGCTCACGTGTGCTAATAGTGCTAATCGCACGAGGCCACAGAAAGTAGCGAGCTTGTAAACAAGCCCATGTGCTTGCTGCTGCTGCAGGGCTAGAGCCACGCCCCCTCCCCTGACAGTCTGTTTGAAGCTTTCTGAAATCACTTGTATGGGCTAAATATTTAACTCATTTGCCATTTATTAATTTTTTTTTTTCTTCAGTGAATTAAAACATATAGTGGAAGTAAAATCTGATTTGTTGCAGAATATGTAATATATATATATATATATATATATATATATATATATATATATATATATATATATATATATATATTTTTTTTTTTTTTTAATAAAATTCTAATTCAAATATTTAAATGTATGAATTTTGACAATTTATCCTATTTTACCCTACCAAAAATCTGAGAAATGAGTAATGCCTTTATTTCATTAGTTATCTCAACACATCAACACTAGATTCAAATTATTTTTGTCATCAGATATCCTAGAATCAAGTTGAATCAACACTGCAAAAAATGACAACATATGTTTTTTCCCCCAATTACTTGAACACATCAAAATAATTTAACCAATTTCAGCTTCTTTTTTAAGTTAGATTAAGTAAGATTCAACTATAGGCAAGATAATTTTTTTTAAAAAATGGTTGAAATGACTTGGATAGTTAATTTGATTAAGAAAGCAACAAATAAAGGGTTGAATTAGGGGGAATTTGTCACAAATCCTCAAATCAAATCCCTTACATGATGGCATCAATCATGGTTAGGTTGTGAATGGCTGCATACAAAGATGATGCATGTTTCTCGTTCAATGAGCAATAGCTGTGCTAAAGCCAGTGCAGTAACAAATATCTTTCTACTTGTGCTGTGCTGCAGACAGTCTTTTAACTTAATATCAAATACAAACAGGTCTTTTCCATTTACTCAAAATCACAGACTTGAATATATTGGAATCAATATACTTGAAATGAAAAAAAAACAAAAACAAAAAAAAAAAGATTAAGTTCAACTAAAAAATGTTTAAAATGAAGATAAATACATTTTATGTAACCACTTGCCTTAAAAATTGAGTAAAATCAAGCCAATGTGCCCAATGTGCCCAATTAACCCAATGTGTATTATATAGAATAAAGGTAATTCTGATTTGATTTCTCTTTTAATACGTTCCCTGTTAAATATATGCCTCAAGCACAATGCTACTAAGCCGTGACCTATTTGCCTATGATGAGAACAAACTCAACTCAACTGTTAAGAAGGAGAAAAGATTTAGAGCATTAACTGACTTAAAGAGGTTAATTTAAAAATATATACATGTTTTCTTCATCATGTAGGTCATTTTCCCTAATTGAAATAGTTTTCTTCTGGGCAGGCAGAAAAAAAAGACATGTTGCCAATTATTATTTTCTTTATAGAACATTTTGAGAATAGAGTCCTCACTGGTGTTCACCCAGCTGTTCTTTATAGTCAAAATGTCTTTTAATGATAGAGGTCAGGCAAGATTGACCTGACTGTGTCAGTCACAAGGGCCTGTATAAACTTCCAAGTGTTTAATTGCTGAAAAGATAAGATGTCTTCTTGGGTTTTAAAGGATGGATGTCTTGATCTCAAGAAACAGAAAATGCTCCCATTGACCAATGTAATAAATTATGCTTTATTAACAAATTTCGGGAAGAGCAGGCTCAAATGATCTATCCTATCAGCATGAGAAGAGGCCTATATATACGTAGCCCACTCACCTGTTCCTCAACAGTTTTCAGCATCCCTCCACCACCCCGTCTCCTCACACTCGCCAGGTTAATATGGGTGGGTGGAGCCAAAGAGACCGGGCGACACAGAATGTCCTGTAGACCAAGGCGGACCATGGGTTCCTAAAGTTCCTCAGTGTGTCTCGAGGGAGTGATCCCCCTGGCAGAGGAGGAGTATTCGAACTGCCACAAGATCCATGTGTATGGTCAGTTCTTCTGTCAGTGTCGGTTGCAACAAAGATGAAAAAAATAACTTTTAATAAATGCAAACTCAAAACAAAATACTAGTAATACTCAGAACTAAAACACATGAAAAGAACAATCGTGTAAAAGCGATGACAACAGACAAATGGACTAAGCAAAACACAGGGAATATTGAGGCAGTAAAAAACAAACAAAAAGGAAATTGAACCAGAACATGTTGAACAGATTAATCCAAATTACTGCATAATAAAATAATACAAGAATCAGTGTGAGATGCGTCTGAAAAAATGCACTACAACTGGATTTTTTATGGCTTTGTCTCACTTAAGTAAATGCTTATCTCATTATGTCACTGTCTGTTTAGTCAAATGTTCTATAAATATTTGTATGCATATGAATTTGTTATTACAATTTGGAATTACAATGTTGAATTTAACACTTCTGTGATAACTGTCTGAACTGATTGACCCATTGTATAGGTTTTCTTAATCAGAGACACTTGAGGTTTTATCATTTCTTGCTGTGAGGTTTGTATTATGTTAGGGTTATCTTATAGTTTACTGGTGGTAAAAAAAAAAGAGAGTCATCAATGAGAATGTAAGGTCAGTGTATTACAGTGTGATATGTTTTTTGCATTATCAATTCTGATTTGCAATAGAACTGAGTCTGCATGAGTGACATGGTTTTGTGAAAGTGATCTACAAATAAAATGACATCTTTAAAGACATTTTGTCAATAGAGTTTTTTTTCCTAAATATTTCCAAGAATCTTTTGTTAAACTATATTTATTAAATAAATATTCTACTACTAAAAATCAAATATGTGGGTTTTCATGAACTGAAATGCCTTATATCCCATTAAAATACATTATCTACAGAGTAAAGGGCAAAAATTACTCATCTGTATTGAAGTAGAAGTTTTACTGCTACTTAGTTATCTTTATCTCTTTCAAATAACTTACAGAGCATAGGGAACAGATTATCTCTTATTAACCTTTAACGCTTTTGCAACAAATACATCATGGGACACAGTGTTGAATTATCAGAGAAATATACTTTGCTAATAGAATTGGCACGCACACACTCTTTCTGCAAGTCTCATGTGTGGTCTTGATGACCCGTTACCATGTTTTAATTGACTTTACATTGAAATGAGTATATGAGTGCATAGCTCTCTGAAAATGTAGCTCACAGAGTGCTTGTGCAAATAAAAAAGCAGGGTAACACAAACAACTGTGATATCATTTGCGTTGCCTTAGGGATGTATTATATAACTCATGACTGACTTGTTCACTTGTACTCCAGATGGTTTTTGTTCACTTGTACTCCAGATGGAAGTCAAGGGAAGTTGTAGGCCATTTCACCTTTAGCATTTGATGTAAGAAGACTCTGTCTATCTCTGTCATCTGTCACCAAGAGCTAATGTGACTAAGACGTGGGGTCAAGTGAAATTATACTGTATAAAACCTGTCCAGTTATTTTACTAGAACACTATTTAATTCCTTACACCTCTTTTGTTTTGGACAAATTATGGGACACCCACAATGAGAATAAAATATGCCAAAGGATGATGGTCAAAGGTTCTCATAGCATTAGTCTCATAGTACTGACTTACTCCAAATCCCAGTTCCAATCCCATGTATTTCATAATCCAATGTGAATTATGCCTGCATGTGAGATTTATATTTTGTCCTCATTGTGGGGTTGTGTCTGAAGTGATTCATGATGGATTCAAGCATGCATTACTTGCTGTTTGCATTGCTATGGTTGCAAAAAATAACTTTTTAATTGAATTTGATTCTGTAATGATGCAGCGGACGAGGAGGGATCCATTTGCAGCTTTATTTAGAGTGGTCAGACAGGCAGGGTAAAACAACAGCAGACAGAACAACGGAGAGAACACAGAGCAGATCGGGGTCACAGGCAGAAGTCAGGGCAGGCAGCAAAAGGCAAAGTCCAATTAGCAATCCGGGTAAAGGCAGGCAGAGAACAATCAGGAGTCGAGATACACAGTCCAAGGTCAGTAAACGAGAACAGCAAACAGGAATAAACGCTCGGAAATTGTACGCCGGGGCAATGCAATACTTCGCAGAGAAGTGGAGTGTGGAAGTGGCTTTTATGTGTGTGTGAATGAGGTGCAGGTGTGTAATCAGTGCAGTGCAGGTGTATGAAGTAATCAGTCCAGGTAGATGCAGGATGGGAAATGTAGTCTGCAAGGGTGCAGCGATTTGTATTATTTTGAAGCACCCCCGGACGCCGCCATTGGCTAACGGAACCCCACCTGCAGTTAGCATCCCATTGACTCCCATTCATTTTGGCGTCACTTTGACAGCGAATAACTTCACATCTGAGGCGTTTAAAGACTCCATTTGTCCATTATTTATTTCTAAAGAAACACGAAAATGTATAAAAGGATCCATTACCTTGTAGCTTACGTTATGGCCCTGTAGAAGCAGTTTTTGTAAAAGTAGGCTAACGATTGCGTCACAGCCACGCGACTCTCTGTCGCACAGTAGGAAATTACCGTATGGACAGGAGGAGAAGCTCGCGGGCAATCGGGGGGACGTCGAGGCAAAATGACAAAGTAATTAATCAGAACACCTACAAAAAGTTTCTCCTGCTCCAAGATCATGGACAGCTCCTACTCACGCTCTCCGTCTCTGCGAGTTTCGGAAGGTAATGATTCAGATTGATCTTGGCACAGCCACTAGAAGACAGACGGTTTGCTCACGTCACATCTACGTCGTCGAGCTCAGTTTGAGTCTGCGCAGTACGCTGGACCCCCAGGAAGTAAAAGTTTCTAATGGGCTTCACTTTGTCTCCGTTGAATCCAATGGGGTCGCTGTGTCCATTTCTTTTACTGTCTATGGTAGTCTGTGAGTGAATCTGATAGTCCGGTGTGGAGTGCCCTCTGGTGGCTCTCAAGGGCACTCCAGCTGGTGACCGTTACATAGCCCCTCCCCAAAGAGCGGCTTCCAGACGCTCCAAAACTGTCCAGGTGGGAGGTGGCCCGGAGGTGGATCCGGGGGCGGGATGGAGGGCCAGGTCCGTGGAGCGGAAGAGGACCTTGAGACTGCGGTAATACGGAAGGCCAGGGCGGAGCAGGCTGTGCAGGCGACCATGGCGGAGCAGGCTGTGCAGGCGACCAGGGCGGAGCAGGCTGTGCAGGCGACCAGGGCGGAGCAGGCTGTGCAGGCGACCAGGGCGGAGCAGGCTGTGCAGGCGACCACTTGGGAGGCGACGACCCTTCGGGAGGCCAGGGAGGAGACGACCACTTGGGAGGCGACGACCCTTCGGGAGGCGACGACCCTTCGGGAGGCCAGGGAGGAGACGACCCTTCAGGCGGCCAGGGAGGTGACCATGGCACAGGAACAGACACTGGCTCAGGAACAGGAACAGACACAGAGACAGGAACAGACACCGGCTCAGGAACAGACACCGGCTCAGAAACAGGAACAGACACAGAGACAGGAACGGACACCGGCTCAGCTGCGGCCGTCTTGTCCGAAGACACTGGCTCGGCGGAGACCATCTTGTCCGAAGACACAGGCGTGGTTTTGGCCATCTTGTCCGAAGACACAGGCGTGGAGTCGGCCATCTTGTCCGAAGACACAGGAGTGGAGCCGGCCATCTTGTCCGAAGACACAGGCGTGGAGTCGGCCATCTTGTCCGAAGACACAGGCTAAGAAAGAGGAAGAGGAACAGATTCAGGCTCAGGCTCAGTATCAAGATCAGATTCAGTCTCGGCGGGACGAGACTCTGGACGTGACGTGACGTGAAGCTCTGGCTCGGCAGGACTGACGTGAAGCTCTGGCTTGGCAGGACTGACTTGAAGCTCTGGCTCTGGCTCGGCAGGCCTGACGTGAAGCTCTGGCACTGGCTCGGCAGGACTGACGTGAAGTTCTGGCACTGGCTCGGCAGGACTGACGTGAAGCTCTGGCTCGGCAGGACTGGCGTGAAGCTCTGGCTCTGGATCAGGATCAGCGCGCTCTGAGATTGACGGGACCAGCGGCAGCGAGGGCTTTGAGCTGGGTAGGACCAGCGGCAAAGAGGACTCTGAGCTGGTTAGGACCAGCGATGAAGAGGGCTCTGAGCTGGGCAGGACCAGCGGTGAAGGCTTTGTGCTGGACGGGACCAGCGGTGAACACAGCTCTGGACTGGCGTGAAGTGCAGGCTCGACTGGACTGGCGTGAAGTGCAGGCTCGGCTGGAAGATACTCAGGCAGGAAGGTCTCGGTGAAACATGATTTATGCAGGATAGTCTTGGCGGGATTAGACTCCTGCACGATGGCCCTTATGGCAACACGTACAGACCTCAGCGGGGAATCGGCCACACTGGATACCAGTCCTAGACGATAATAGATCGATCCGGTGACTAGCTTGATGGCTGGCGTGACGGGAACAGTCTCTGGAAACGCCCCCTCAGCAGTAGAGGGCTCTGGAAGATCTGTTGAGACGTGATAAGATTCTGGTGCGGCTGCCATTATAGGCATGGAAGTAATGGTGCATTCCTCTGCGCCTCCCACGGTGAACGCTGAACCAACAGTCAACAAGGCATAGTTCATAAACTGACTGAGAGATGAACGGGGACCCTCACGGATTAAACGTGATCTGAGCGGCAGATTAATGCCCTCACAAAAGAAATCTATGAGCACACAATCCGGCATTTCAGAATAATAGGCGAGATCTAAATACTCTTGGATATAATCCTCGAGTGATCGAGAGCCCTGCTTAAGGGTTAATAACATTAGTGCATTGTCCAAACCTGGCCGATATTCACAGGGAAAGCCACTGGATCCTTGTAGTGGTGAAGTATTCTGTAATGATGCAGCGGACGAGGAGGGATCCATTTGCAGCTTTATTTAGAGTGGTCAGACAGGCAGGGTAAAACAACAGCAGACAGAACAACGGAGAGAACACAGAGCAGATCGGGGTCAGAAACAGAAGTCAGGGCAGGCAGCAAAAGGCAAAGTCCAATTGGCAATCCGGGTAAAGGCAGGCAGAGAACAATCAGGAGTCGAGATACACAGTCCAAGGTCAGTAAACGAGAACAGCAAACACAAGAATAAACGCTCGGCAATTGTACGCCAGGGCAATGCAATACTTCGCAGAGAAGTGGAGTGTGGAAGTGGCTTTTATGTGTGTGTGAATGAGGTGCAGGTGTGTGTAATCAGTGCAGTGCAGGTGTATGAAGTAATCAGTCCAGGTAGATGCAGGATGGGAAATGTAGTCTGTGAGTGAATCTGATAGTCCGGTGTGGAGTGCCCTCTGGTGGCTCTCAAGGGCACTCCAGCTGGTGACCGTTACAGATTCAGTCATAGACAGTGGCTCCACATGATTTAAACATGTTTTCTCTACTCAAATACTTCATGTAGGATGAACTAAACTGAACTGAGTACATTCAACTAAACTTAGACATGTCCAAATTGATTGAAGTTGTTCGGACATGTTTCCATAGCAAGCTAAATGTAACTTTTCTTTACACATTTGATGTGAGATGTTGGCAGTCCAAAGCTGAAACTGGTTACATCCATAGAATCACTGTCCATCTGTCACTGTCATGTGACTTCCGGTGTGAGTACGCTGAGCTTGGGAGAAGCGCAATATAAATTAAACTTATTATTATTATTATTATTATTATTATAGAACTCCCTTAGTTGCTGCTTTCTTATGAAAGTTATTTTTATTCTTGTTAGCAGTTCCTCAATCCAAGCACATTCTCGACATTTCTCCACAATGGTAACCCCGCAAAACAACAAAATAACAGAAACTCCTTTACATACTAACAAATAAAACATATTAACAAGTATCTCCATTTTCTTATCTTGCTAAAAATGTAATAAAATAACACCTTATTTCAACATTTACTCCCCCTATCTAGCCTCATGCAAAGCATGATAGGAAGTGGAAATTTTTGTAGTCTCAACTCTGTCTACTGCAATGTATTACGTCAAATGGATGAACAATTAATTAATTAATGTAATTTATTAATTTATTTTCTTAAAGTAAACTGAACAAGCAGCAAAACCAATTTGCCCTTTTTGATCAAAATACTTGATTGAAACATGCTCTTTCATAATGTAAACAACGAGTTAAGGTAACCAAGGGTAAGGGTGAAACAAAAAGTAACCATTTCAAATCAATTTAACATGAACCAATCATGTTTGAATGAGAACCTGATGTTGTAATCATAATGAATTGTTTAGATAAAGTGAATAGCATAAAATAAATAAATAAATAAAATCTTTATTTTGAGTGATAGCAACATCAAATTAAAATTTGCACCCACCTGTGCTCCTTTAGTCAAATTTGCCCCACATTGAAAATCGTTAAAATGTATAAATTCATTAAAAAGTTATGTGTTTTTCTCAATGTTATAGAAAAAAAAGAACATTGATGAAGTAGCACATTTATGTCATTTGTAAAATATGAATGCAACGCATCCAACCTATTTTTTTGTGTTTTATGAGAAAATAATAGGAAACCTTTTACTCAAGGAGTGAGAGACTTTAGTCATCCCTTTGCAAATTGTGGTATTCAAGCCATGCATTCAATCTTCCACAAACCTACAGAGAGATGGAAAGAGTGAGAAAAAGACAGATACAGAGAACAAGAGGATATGTTACATTGATCTTCTTGCCAGTCCGAGATAGTTAGCGAATCCCTTGCTTTGGCTAAGCAGGGAACAGTACAGCAAGTAATGAGGCTGAGACATAATGCAGAGCCTAGCAGCATGCCAACCTAAATCAACACAAGCATTATGCTCTCTGGCTGTTCATCTTAATTTTTTCCTATACATTATTTTTTACAAAGAAAAATAGCTAAAAACATTTATTACTCTCATTTAGAATATGGAAAGATTTCACTCAAATCAAAAGGATTTCACATGATGCCAGCTTTCCCCTGCTCGCTGTGCTGCAAGTCTTGGAAATTCATTTAGGAAATTAGAAAGATTCCAGTAAACAGACAGGCAGATGTCAAACAGAAGGGGTTTTCCAGACACATATTAATTAATGCGGATGCTGGTCTCTTGAGTGAGGCACAATAATCCACCATACTTGTTTATTACTGCACTGTTAGACCTTACCAGGCTTTTTTACAGTAACACAGAAACACTGTTGTCAGTAATTTACTGTTAATTGTACAGTTCTTTACTGTAATCTACTGTAAAAAAACAAAATTAAAACTCGAGTTAACTAATTTCACTTGCAGAAACTGACTGCCTTAAATTGACCAACTGTCATTTAAATGTTTTAACTAAAATT